>NW_021703777.1:127605348-127655357 GCF_005190385.1 Monodon monoceros
CATATAGATCAATGGAATAAACCTAGAAAGTCAAAGTGAAAAGCAAAACAACAACAAAGGGATATTGCTTTAAATTGCAAATAATACCCCTGTAAGTAAATCTCTTTCTGAATATTTAATAATTGCCCATTCAAATACAATACATTTTCATTTTATTTTGTTGTGTTTCCTGTATCCCTTATAAAGAGATATTTATTTATTATTATCTACTTTAATCATGTTTATAGTAATGATAAATATTTATCAAATGTCTATTTTTTCTGATATGTTGTTACATAAAATTCATTTTATTCTTACAATGTGAAATGTACCAGGAGATGTATACATATTCTTTCACTGGTTTTATCTCTTTTTTTTTTTTTTTTATGGTATGCAGGCCTCCCACTACTGTGGCCTCTCCTGCCATGGAGCACAGGCTCCGGATGTGCAGGCCCAGCAGCCATGGCTCACGGCCCCAGCCGCTCCGCGGCACGCGGGATCCTCCCAGACCAGGGCACAAACCTGTGTCCCCTGCATTGGCAGGCGGACTCCCAACCACTGCGCCACATGGGAAGCCCTCTCCTTATTTTTGATCTCTTTTTCTTCTCTCTAATAGTTTTCAATCTTTAACTTCATCTATAAAAATAAATTATTGGAGACCTTCAAGAGGACAGAGGAGTAAGACGTGGAGATCACCTTCCTCCCCACAAATACATCAGAAATACATCTACATGTGGAACAACTTCTACAGAACACCTATTGAACGCTGGCAGAAGTCCTCAGACATCCCAAAAGTCAAGAAACTCCCCACGTACCTGGGTAGGGCAAAAGAAAAGACAAAGACAGAAGAATAGGGACGGGACCTGCACCAGTGGGAGGGAGCTGTGAAGGAGGAAAGGTTTCCACACACTAGGAAGCCCCTTCACTGGTGGAGACAGGGGGGTGTAGTTGTCGGGAGGAAGCTTCGGATCCACAGAGGAGAGCACAGCTACAGGGGTGCAGAGGGCAAAGTGGAGAGATTCCCACACAGAAGATCAGTGCCGACTAGTATTCACCAGCCCGAGGCTTGTCTGCTCACCCACCGGGGTGGGTGGGTGCTGGGAGCTGAAGCTCGGGCTTCAGAGGTCAGATCCCAGGGAGAGAACTGGAGTTGGCTGCGTGAACACAGCCTGAAGGGGGCTAGTGTGCCACAGCTAGCTGAGGGAGTCTGGGAAAAACTCTGGACCTGCCTAAGAAGCAAGAGACCATTGTTTCAGGGTGCACAAGGAGAGGGGATTCAGAGCACTGCCTAAACGAGCTCCAGAGATGGGCATGAGCCGTGGCTATCAGTGTGGACCCCAGAGACCTGCATGAGATGCTAAGGCTGCTGCTGCAGCCACCAAGAAACCTTTGTGCAAGCACAGGACTCTATTCACACCTCCCCTCCTGGGAGCCTGTGCAGCCCTCCACTGCCAGGGTCCCGTGATCCAGGGACAACTTCCCCAGGAGAACACATGGCATATGGCATACCTCAGGCTGCTGCAATATCACGCTGGCCTCTGCCACCACAGGCTTGCCCCGCATTCTGTATCCCTCCCTCCCTCTGGCCTGAGTGAGCCAGAGCCCCCTAATCAGCTGCTCGTTTAACCCCATCTTGTCGGGGCAGGAACAGAAGCCCTCAGGTGACCTACATGCAGAAGCAGGGTCAAATCAAAAGCTGAACCCCTGGAGCTGTGCAAACAAAGAAGAGAAAGGGAAATTTCTCCCAGCAGCCACAGAAGCAGCGGATTAAATCTCCACAATCAACTTGATGTACCCTGCATCAGTGGAATACCTGAATAGACAAGGAATTATCCCAAAATTGAGGTGGTGGACTTTGGAAGCAACAATATATATATATTTTTTCCTTTTTCTCTTTTTGTGACTGTGTATGTGTATGATTTTGTGTCTGATTTTGTCTGCATAGCTTTGCTTTTACCATTTCTCCTATGGTTCTGTCTGTCCATTTTTCTTTTTCTTTTCTTTTTTAAATTATTTTTAATTTTTAATAATTTTTTTATTTTAATAACTTTATTTTATGTTTTTAATTCTTTCTTTGTTTCTCCTTTTCTTCTGAGCCGTGTGGATGACAGGGTATTGGTGCTCCAGCCGGGTGTCAGCCTATGCCTCTGAGGTGGGAGAGCCGAGTACAGGATATTGGTCCACCAGAGACCTCCTAGCTCCACATAATATCAAATGGCAAAAGCTCTCCCAGAGATCTCCATCTCAGTGCCAAGAGCCAGTTACACTCAGAGACCAGCAAGCTACAGTGCTGGACACCCTATGCCGAACAACTAGCAACACAGCAACACAACCCCACCTATTAGCAGAGAGGCTACCTAAAATCATAATAAGGTCACAGACACCCCAAAACACACCAACAGATGTGGACCTGCCCACCAGAAAGACAAGATCCAGCCTCATCCACGAGAACACAGGCACTAGTCCCCTCCAGCAGGAAGCCTACACAACCCACTGAACTAACATTAGCCACCGAGGGCAGACATGCAAAACAACAGGAACTACAAACCTGAAACCTGTGAAAAGGAGACCCCAAACACAATAAGTTAAGCAAAATAAGAAGAGAGAGAAACACACATCAGATGAGGGAGCAAGGTAAAATTCCACCAGACCAAAGAAATGAAGAGGAAATAGGGAGTCTACCTGAAAAAGAATTCAGAGTAATGATAGTAAAGATGATCCAAAATCTTGGAAATAGAATGGAGAAAATACAAGAAACATTTAACAAGGACCTAAAAGAACTAAAGAGCAAACAAACAATAATGAAAAACAAAATAAATGAAATTAAAAATTCTCTATAAGGAATGAACAGCAGAAAAACTGAGGCAGAAAAACCAATAAGTGACCTGGAAGATAAAATATTGGAAATAACTACTGAAGAGCAGAATGAAGAATAAAGAATGAAAAGAATTGAGGACAGCCTCAGAGACCTCTGGGACAACATTAAACACAACAACATTCAGATTAAAGGGGCCCCAGGAGAAGAAGAGAAAAAGAAAGGGACTGAGAAAATATTTGAAAATATAATAGTTGAAAACTCCCTAATATGGGAAAGGAAACAGTTAATGAAGTCCAGGAAATGCAGAGAGTCCCAAACAGGATAAATCTAAGTGGAAACATGCCAAGACACATATTAATCAAACTATCAAAATTAAATACAAAGAAAAAATATTAAAAGCAGCAAGGGAAAAACAAAAAAATATATACAAGGGGATCCCCATAAGGTTAACAGCTAATCTTTCAGCAGAAACTCTGCAAGCCAGAAGGGAGTGGCAGGACATATTTAAAGTGATGAAAGGGAAAAAGTTACAACTAAGATTACTCTACCCAGCAAGAATATCATTCAGATTCAACAGAGAAAGTAAAACCTTTACAGACATGCAAAAGCTAAGAGAATTTAGCACCAGCAAACTAGCTTTACAACAAATGCTAAAGGAACTTCTCTATGCAGAAAACACAAGAGAAGGAAAAAACTTACAATAACAAACCCAAAACAATGTAGAAAATGGTAATAGGAACATACATATCGATAACTACCTTAAATATAAATGGATTAAATGCTCCAACCAAAAGACATAGACTGGCTGAATGGATACAAAAAAAAAAAAAAGACCTGTATATATGCTGTCTACAAGAGAACCACTTCAGACCTAGGGACACATACAGACTGAAAGTGAGGGGATGGAAAATGATATTCCATGCAAATGGAAATCAAAAGAAAGCTGGAGTAGCAATTCTCATATCAGACAAAATAGACTTTAAAATAAAGGCTATTATAAGAGACAAAGAAGGACACTACATAATGATCAAGGGATCAATCCAAGGAGAAAATATAAAAATTTAAAATATTTATGCACCCAACCTGGGAGCACCTCAATACTTAAGGCAAATGCTAACAACCATAAAAGGGGAAATCGACAGTGACACAATCATAGTAGGGGACTTTAACATCCTACTTTCACCGATGTACAGATCATCCAAAATGAAAATAAATAAGGAAACACAAGCTTTAAATGATACATTAAACAAGATGGACTTAATTGATATTTATAGGACATTCCATCCAAAAACAACAGAATACACTTTCTTCTCAGGTGCTCATGGAACATTCTCCAGGATAGATCATATCTTGGGTCATAAATTAAGCCTTGGTAAATTTAAGAAAATTGAAATCGTATTAAGTATCTTTACTGACCACAATGCTATGAGACTAGATATCAATTACAGGAAAAACTCTGTAAAAAATACAAACACGTGGAGGTCAAACATTACATTACTAAATAACCAAGAGATCACTGAAGAAATCAAAAAATACCTAGAAAAAAATGACAATGAAAACACGATGACCCAAATCCTATGGGATACAGCAAAAGCAGTTCTAAGAGGGAAGTTTGTAAAAATACAATCTTACCTTCAGAAACAAAAACATCTCAAATAAACAACCTAACCTTACACCTAAAGCAATTAGAGAAAGAAGAACAAAAAAATCCCAAAGTTAGCAGAAAGAAAGAAATCATAAAGATCAGATCAAAAATAAATGAAAAAGAAATGAAGGAAACAAGAGCAAATATCAACAAAATTAAAGCTGGTTCTTTGAGAAGATAAAAAAAATTGATAAACCATTATCTAGACACATCAAGAAAAAAAGGGAGAAGACTCAAATCAATAGAATTAGAAATGAAAAAGGAGAAGTAACAACTGACACTGGAGAAATACACAGGATCATGAGAGATTACTATAAGCAACTATATGCCAATAAAATGGACAACTTGAAAGAAATGGACAAATTCTTAGAAAAGGACAACCTTCCAAGACTAAACCAGGAAGAAATAGAAAATATAAACAGACCAGTCACAAGCACTGAAATTGAGACTGTGATAAAAAATCTTCCAACAAAGAAAAGCCCAGGACCAGACGGCTTCACAGGCGAATATCAAACATTTAGAGAAGAGCTATCACCTATCCTTCTCAAACTCTTCCAAAGTATAGCAGAGGGAGGAACACTCCCAAACTCATTCTACGAGGCCACCATCACCCTGATACCAAAACCAGATAAAGATGTCACAAAGAAAGAAAACTAAAGACCAATATCACTGATGAACATAGATACAAAAATGCTCAACAGAATACTAGCAAACAGAATCCAACAGCACATTAAAAGGATCATACCTGTTGATCGAGTGGGGTTTATCCCAGGAACACAAGGGATTCTTCCATATACACAAATCAGTAATGTGATACACCATATTAAGAAACTGAAGGAGAAAAACCATATGATCATCTCAATAATGGAGAAAAAGCTTTTGACAAAATTCAACACCCATTTATGATAAAAACACTCCAGAAAGTAGGCATAGAGGGGACTTATCTCAACATAATAAAGGCCATATATGACAAACCCACAGCAAACATCGTCCTCAATGGTGAAAAACTGAAACCATTTCCACTAAGATCAGGAACAAGACAAGGTTGCCCATTGTCACCACTATTATTCAACATAGTTTTGGAGGTTTTAGCCACAGCAATCAGAGAAGGAAAAGAAATAAAAGGAATCCAAGTTGGAAAAAAAGAAGTAAAGCTGTCACTGTTTGCAGATGACATGATACTATACATAGTGAATCCTAAAGTTGCTACCATAAAACTACTAGAGCTAATAAATGAATTTGGTAAAGTATCAGGATACAAAATTAATGCACAGAAATCTCTTGAATTCCTATACACGAACAACAAAAAATCTGAAAGAGAAATTAAGGAAACTCTTCAATTTACCACTGCAACAAAAAGACTAAGATACCTAGGAATAAACCTATCTAAGGAGACAAAAGACTTCTATGCAAAAAGCTATTAGACACTGATGAAAGAAATTAAAGATGATACAAACAAATGGAGAGATATACCGTATTCTTGGATCGGAAGAGTCAACATCGTGAAAATGACTTTACTACCCAAAGCAATCTACAGATTCAATGCAACCCCTATCAAACTACCAAAGGCATTTTTCCCAGAACTGGAGCAAAAAATTTCAGAATTTGTATGGAAACACAAAAGACCCCAAAGAGCCAAAGCAATCTTGTGAAAGAGAAACGGAGCTGGAGGATCAGTCTTCTTGACTTCAGACCATACTACAAAGCTACAATAATCAAGACAGTATGGTACTGGCACTAAAACAGAAATATAGATCAATGGAACAGGATAGAAAGCCCAGAGATAAGCTCACACACATATGGTGACATATCTATGATAAAGGTGGTAAGAATATAAAATGGAGAAAGACAGCCTCTTCAATAAGTGGTGCTGGGAAAAGTGGATAGCTACATGGAAAAGAATGAAGTTAGAATACTCCCTAACACCATACACAAAAATAAACTCAAAATGAATTAAAGACCTAAATGTAAGGCCAGACACCATCAAACTCTTAGAGGAAAACACAGGTAGAACAGTCTATGACATAAATCACAGTAAGATCCTTTTTGACCCAGCTCGTAGAGAAATGGAAATAAAAACAAAAATAAACAAATGGGACCTAATGAAACTTAATAGTTGTTGCACAGCAAAAGAAACCATAAACAAGATCAAAAGACTACCCTCAGAAGGGAGAAAATATTTGCAAACGAAGCAACTGACAAAGGATTAATCTCCAAAATATACAAGCAGCTCATGCAGCTCAATATCAAAAAAACAGGGCTTCCCTGGTGGCACAGTGGTTGAGAGGCTGCCTGCCGATGCAGGGGACACGGGTTCTTGCCCCGGTCCGGGAAGATCCCACATGCCACAGAGTGGCTAGGCCCGTGAGCCATGGCCGCTGAGCCAGCGCATCTGGAGCCTGTGCTCCGCAATGGGAGAGGCCACAACAGTGAGAGGCCCGCGTACCACAAAAAAAAAAAAAAAATCAAAACAACAAAATCAAAAAAATCCAACCCAAAAATGGGCAGAAGACCTAAATAGACATTTCTCCAAAGAAGATATACAGATTGCCAACAAACACATGAAAGAATGCTCAACATCACTAATCATTAGAGAAATGCAAATCAAGACTACAATGAGGTATCACCTTACACCAGTCAGAATGGCCATCATCAAATTATCTACAAACAATAAATGCTGGAGAGGGAGTAGAGAAAAAGGAACCCTCCTGCACTGTTGGTGGGAATGTAAATTGATACAGCCACTGTGGAGAACAGTATGGAGGTTCCTTAAAAAACTAAAAATAGAACTACCATACGATCCAGCAATCCCACTACTGGGTATATACCCTGAGAAAACCATAATTCAAAAAGAGTCATGTACCACAATGTTCATTAGAGCTATATTTACAATAGCCAGGACATGGAAGCAACCTAAGTGTCCATCTACAGATGAATGGATAAAGAAGATATGGCACATATATACAATGGAATATTACTCCGTCATAAAAAGAAACGAAATTGAGTTATTTGTAGTAGGTGGATGGACCTAGAGTCTGTCATACAGAGTGAAGTAAGTCAGAAAGAGAAAAACAAATACCATTTGGTAACACACACACATATATATATATGGAATCTAAAAAGAAAAATGGTTACGAAGAACCTAGGGGCAGGACAGGAATAAAGACACAGACCTACTAGAGAATGGACTTGACACGAGGAGGGGGAAGGGTAAGCTGGGGTGAAGTGAGAGAGTGGCATGGACATATATACACTACCAAATGTAAAACAGATAGATAGTGGGAAGCAGCTGCATAGCACGGGAGATCAGCTCCATGCTTTGTGACCACTTAGAGGGGTGGGATAAGGGGGTGGGAGGGAGACGCAAGAGGGAGGAGATATGGGGATATATGTATATGTAGAGCTGATTCACTTTGTTATAAAGCAGAAACTAACACACAATTGTAAAGCAATTATACTCCAATAAAGATGTTAAAAAAATCAATTATTTATTTGGTTGCATGGCAGAGTGATCATGTTGAGACACTATTCTAATTTTATTTCTCCCCTACTGTTCCTCTTTTCATAGGAGCTGTAGCTTAAAATTGTGTCAGCCTAGGCACATATAACTTTGTCTGTCCTAACTTTTCAGTTAATCACATAAGAAAATTCTAAATGGGCAAAAAATTTTATAAAAACATCACTAATTAAGAAAGATCAGTTATTGTCAGAACTCATGTCCAACGGCAAACAATGACAACTCTGAGTTAATATAAAATGGTGAAGTAATTTCTCTTCAAATGTTTTAAATCACTTTAATAGAAAAAAGTAGAACTTTCCATTTCAAATACTGTATTATCCTTTTTCATCTCATTTTTGTAACAATCAACTTTAGAAAAATTTTTGAGGCACAGTCAACTTTTTAAAAAAAGATTAATTTGCTTTTTATCAGCATTTCTTTCAAATTTGGACATAGTTTTGTTTATAATAAATGCAAGGTTACCAAAGAGAAGGCTGAGTTCATGGTAAATATATTGAATTACTATTTCTGAGTGATGTTTGTCTATATTTTTATAAACCATTAGCCAATTTTATCATTTTTTACTGTCGTTCTTGTTTCTGAAATCTTAGAATGCAACTTAAAGTATACTATTAAAGACACTAACTTTTTATATAGATTTGATCATTAATTTAAATTCACTTTTTCTTTCATCCTTTTTTATGAGACTATTTGTAAGTTCTTATTCACATAGTCTATTTTTTAATGTTCTATATTTTAAATAATAGATTCTTTTAATCTCTAAGAGATGATTCACCTTTCTACTTAGTATCTGAAATAGTCATCAGGATTAAAATATTTCAAGTAAAGGAATTAAATGTGTCATGTAAGTATTTATTTATGATTACCTGCTAAGCAATTTAATGTATAGATTTTGAAACCAGATAAAGCATATCAATAGGAGCCATAATGTTTATAAAAACCATAAATATATTAAAATTTTAATATTTTAATGCTTTATCACTTGTTTTTTAAAAGTATGCAGAAGATTATTTGAAACTCATTGTCTTCTGTATGAGATTTCATTAATTTTTCAGGTGAATATTTCTCAGAGATGCTTGACTTAAGAACCTATTAAAATTAAAATGTCCCTAAAACCTCTAAGAAAAGATGCTGCTCTGAGACATGTTCCTTGAACACGTTTTTCAGTTTGGGACACCTGAAAAATTCTCAAAAGAATATTTTTACTCCACTAAAAAATAATATTACACATATGACTGATATATAAAATGTTTATACATTTTTAAAATCTATGTGTATAAATTTTAAAAAATTAAAATCTTTTATTTAAGATTATTTATGTGACACTTCTGATTTTTTTCCACAATAGGAATTTATTTAGAACTTTCAAACAATTTTTTGTTTTTTATTGAAGTATAGGTGATTTACCATGCTGCGCCAATGTCTGCTGTACAGCAAAGTGACTCAGTTACATACAAATAGACATTCTTTTTTTTAATATTCTTTTCCATTATGGTTTATCACAGGATATTGAATATAGTTCCCTGTGCTCTACAGTAGGACCTTGTTGTTTATCCATCCTGTATATAAAACAGTTTATAGCTGCTAATCCCACACTCCCAGTGCTTCCCTCCCCCACTCCCCTCCCCCTTGGCAACCACAAGTCTGTTCTCTATGTCTGTGAATCTGTTTCTGTGTTGTAGATAGGTTCATTTGTGCCATATTTTAGAATGAATTTTGAATTTAAAATTTTTACATAATATTGTAGGATTAACTCGTTGTTAATGAAAGACTTTTTTTCTCTCCTTTGACTTGTTGTTCATTTCAATTTTCTTCTTTCTGTGACTAGTCTCAAGCATTAGTATTATCACCTGTTTGGAATATGTTTGCACATCATAGATTTCATCAGCTTCTTCATTTGTTCAAGTACAGACTTGGGCAGCAACATTTTAGGGTTTTTGTTTCATTTTGCTTTGTTTTGTTTTGTTTTCCTTTACTTTCTGAGCCCTCTTTGTTTACTCTCTCACTCTTTCTCCATTAACTTACATTTTACCCCAGTAGCTGGTCAACACACATCGTTTGGTATTCGGTAGTGATCTTCTACATGGTGAACAATCACACAATACCTTCTTTAAACATTAAACCAAGTATGTGCTGCAGTTAGCACCAAACAACATACAAATTTATGTATAAATATAAATACTTTAAAGAATAAACATATAGACTTCAAAAATCATATTTTGTCTTATATTGTCTAGGTTTTGAATTACTATAATTAAGTGATCATTTCGTTGTTTACATTTGAAATCACCATTTATTTACAAGAATAATTCTGGCTTGGACAGCAAACTAGATCTTGAACCAGAAGTTAAAATTCTGATTGAAATGTTACTTTTAAGATTGTTAAAATATAATGGCTTTTTTTTTTTTTGCTGTAAGTTTGAGATCTTGAGGATGAAGTCATAAAAAATAGCATTTTCATTCAGATATAGGCTTTCTGCCCCTTAGGCTCATGAAACACATATCCATTCTTATCATAAGCACACAGTCATTGTAATTCATAGTAAGCCACATTCTTGGTGCTAACTTTGGCTCTCATGAGGATACATTTTTAAGATTTATTTCCTAGAATGTTTTTGGAAGGACTCAGAGATGTTTTCTTAGGGTAAAACCTCTTTTAGAGCTTTAGTTTCCTTCAGACTAGTTGAAGCAGGGAGATGTCATAGGTGTGTTTTATATTAAGGTTCTGAATGATATTCATACTTGGATTCATTATCCCTGTTTCTTCCTTGCTTACAGAACTCCCATTTTATTCTGGTAAAAAGTTCTCTGATAAAGGGGATGGATTACATTATGCTTTAACCAGTGAATCTCATACCCAGGTGCACATTATATTCACCTGAGGAACTTTTATGGAATGCTGATGCCCTGGAGGTTTTGGACTAATTGGTTAGGGATATAAGCCAGTATCAACACTTTTAAAGACCTCCAAATATTTAGCTGTTTAATGCTTAAGCCAATACTGGCATCCTTTAGGCTAGAGGTTGAATAGCCATTACCTAGACTTAAAGGGAAAAATTTTTGTTTTTGATGATATGCAAAACTGAGATGAGGAGAAAGTCTTTTTGTTTCTCTAGGTGCCTGTCCCCTCCTTCCCCAAATTCTTTGTTTCCTTATTTTTAGAATACTGAGGTGTGACAATCTCATGTTTGAAAATGTGGCAGTCCTTTTGTAAACTTGAAGGTGATAATGCCACACCACTAAAGTTGGAAAATTAAAAGGAGTGAAGGAACCGGAATTTGTATGATATTAAATTGCTGAATCAACCCTGAAGATTTCTTGACATATAAGTAATAAATATTCTCTGCAGATAAGTTTTCTGTTACTTATCACCAAACATATCCTAACTGATTTAATTACTGAACCAGGCAATAACTCAATACTTAGTACTTAATTCAGGTAAGTTAAAAGCAATGAAGCTTTTTAGGCTATAGGTTTAAGCTCTTACGATCTTTCATTTTCTTCCATTGAGGCATTCCCTAAAACTCATGTCCTTAGGACTAGCTTAGACTTATTGTGCATTTTGACTAAGTCATTGCTTTAGTTGGACCCACCTTGTCAAATGTAACACAATATATAAAACTAACACCCAGTTTAGACACACTGAGGTCCAACCATATTGTGGCGTTTTGTTGTGTTCAGAATTTAGTTATTCAAATACATTTATTGAGAATCATTAATATAAGTCTGTTTAACTCTGTGTATAAATATATGAGACTTGGAATAAATGGTCAAATTCAATCTTTCACATTTATGATTACTTAAAGCACTCTGATAGGGGAAAGAACCTGTAGCCTTTCTAAGGACAGTAAAAAGCATTAGAGAGGTGGAACAACAGAGAAAAATACATGAAGCATATAGGACAAGGCAGTACAAACTGTTGTATATCAAGGAATCTGTAACCCAAGTTCCATAAGGAGAAGTCATTTCTCCATAAGGAGAAATATATTATTAAAAATCATTGTTATCACGTTTTTTCATATGAAGGCAAGGAGAGATCAGATAAATTCCCCCAAACAAATTGGATATAAACTAATGCAGCCAGAAGTGGAATCCTTCTCTAATTTTAACAGTACATAATACTTTAAAAATGTATGCTGTTATATTATTTCATCTTTCTGGTACATGATAAAACTATAATAAATAAATATTGAGTAAAAATGAGAATAACAGAAGATTATCAATAGCCAATAAAACCAAAGCAATAATCAATGAAGTAAAGCTATAAGAAGGTTGAAACCAAGACTGTTCAGGTCACTTCAGGGACCAGACCCAGAATTGAAAAGCCACCAGGATTCATTCCATTTCTCTCTTTATTCTAACAGATAGCCTTTCTTCCTGAGTCAGGAGCCAGGGTCATTCCTTGTGTTACAGGAGAAAAAAGACTTTATATTCTCACATCCAATATATAAAATAAAAATCCTTGTAAACTCCTGGTTGTCCTAAATAAGGTCACACGCATTCATTACTGTGACCACAGAGGGTAAGTCCCATAAGAACCACCAAACTAGAGTTGGAGTTTGGGGGATATACTGAAAAACGTTCAAAAAACAAAGAAAATAGATGTGACGACTCATTTGAAAAGGAAAGTGCACTTGGGAGACAAAATTTAAATAATATTGTATCATGTAAGTATTTTGGATCTTACTCTAATCACAGTAGAAGCTACTGAATTGTTTAAGTAGGAGTTATGTAAGCACATTTCTGGTTTAACAGATTTTTTTGGCTGCCATGTGAAGATTGAATTAGGGAGACGTGTGCATGAAAGTACAATAAATGGGGGAATACAGCTTTTTAAATAACCTTTTTTAAACAAAATTTAAAGGAAAATGGACTACTAGGATGGTAATGATACACATACAAATTTAAATCTTTTATACATTACGTAGTAAACACACTGAACATACCTCCGATTCCAGATGATTCCATGATTTTTTCCATATTCTGTAAAAGAGAAGAGAGTTAGCTGAAGTTAATGATACACAAAATCAAAACATTTAATATCTTATTATAGGACAGAGTGGGGGAAAACAGTAGGTGGAGTAGGGTCAAATAATTTAGTAGGAAAAAAATGTTCAGTTGATATTGTCAAGGTACCTCTCTCATTATATTCAATCATGTTTTAATGGTGGTAAGTAGTTTACTAAGCAATTTATGTATGTATTTCTTTTTATATTCATCTTTTAATTTACTTGTTACGTATATTTTTCATATGACATGTCCTGACCTATCATTCCACATTCCAAAAATAATTTAAGGTGGGTTATGCCATACAACATTTGTCTAAATAAGAATGGAATGCCTGAAGACTTTGCAAAAATATATTTGCTCTAGACACTGAAAATGCATCATTTTCATATATGTAGAGCCCAGCATAGGCAAACTTGTGAAGAAAATAGGGTTTCATTTCCAAAATTTCTTATCACAGTCTCAATGTTCTCTTTGGAAAACTTCTAACTTCAGGCCCTGTGTTCCTTGAGATGTGTCTTCCTTGTCAGTGTTATGCTGGAACTTTGAGTGAATGAATGATCATCTCAGGCCCCTGGGCAGCAGCTGTGCCTGCAAGGTAACTGGCTAGGTGATAAATCTAATCTATGCCAACATAAAAATAACAGAAAATGACTAAGATTTATTCAATGTCCAATATCATGCCAGCATGCCTCCCTCCATCCACACTATTTTTAACCTCAGAAGAGGTGAAATTACTCTAAGAGTAAAGGTTAAGACAAAGCAGAGGCAGAAATGGTGGTGTCCTCATGTCAGAGGAAGAGACACTTAGGCAGTATTGGAGCTCAATGCTCCTGTTCAAAATACAATATATTAGTCATTGCCTACTGAGCACATAACAAAACTCAAAAAGAAAATAAGCTGTTATGAGTGTCATAATATACACAGGATTTTAAAATCTTGTATGTGTCAAATAGGGAACATATGAATTGAATATCTAACACTCACATAGTTTTTCATTAATCCTTCTACATAATTGTGTGGCAATTTAAACATCAGTTCATTGTGAATTAATTAAACCATTTTATTTCTTGTACGATGAAATTTGTAAATCTTTTTACGTCCTTTTGTAAAACAACATTTTGAGTGGTCAGGGATGTTTTAAAGAGAGAAAGTCGTTTCTATTACTTATTATGAGTCCTTCGTAGGTGTCTTAAGGGAAAGTAGTCATTGTGGTAATTATTTTGGGGGGAAGAAAAAGCTGAGGCAATAAAGACCAAGCAACTTCCCCAAAGCAGACTAGATGAGACCAAGATTTAAGCTCTGCTGAACCTGATTTCACAATTTTCTTTCTTTATATTCTAGGTTTTCTTAAGGTCAATAAAGCCAAGAGACATAAATAGTAAAAGATGATATTATTATAAATCTACATGTGTCAATAGATTTTTAAATGGTAAAATTTTATAATATTTTCATACTAACAGATGGTACTACCTCCATAAAATGCTAGCACCAACACAGAAATTAATAGATTTAATTAACATTAATTTATCTGAATTAAAGAACTATTTTTATATCAGTGTTGATTTAGATTTTATGTAAAACACAAAGATGGCAAAATCTTTATGTGTTTATTCTACATCATATATGTTTATGCATATATATCATATATATAATACCACCTATTTATAATTTTAACACAAAAATAGTTTTACAGCCTCGTTAATCCACGAATGTTCTGGTATAAGTAATCATTATGTTCGCTGACAAGTGTACCAGGTCTTATAAAAGGAATCTCCTTCACTGGCTCTAACAAGCAAATTCCCTATTTCCCAAGAACATTCTTTTAGAGACTCTTGAATGTGTATCTGCCTTGAAAGGATGGCCTATCTACATTGCGGTTTTCCTTTTTATCTTCAGTATTTGGAATTCGGCTCAGGTCAAGATCAAAGAGGCAATTCTGCCTTGCAAGTGCTGCAGCTGGTTTCCTCCAGTGCCCCTCCATTCATAGCAAGGGAAGGAGTGCCAGACTCACACAAGATTAGTTTACAAGGAAAATCAATACTGCTTCCTCATCCTCATGAAGTCTTGAGGTACATTGGCCAGGATCCAAAGAAGAAAGCCTCAAGTGGAAAAAACCTGGCTGCAGGTGAAAATGATACTCGAAGGCGTTAACCAGGTTATTTGGACTTTTGACAATGAATACATCACTAGGAGCTGAAGATGGCATGGCTTCCCTCCACCATCTGGCTTAATTGACAAATAAAAATATTGGGAAGCAATAAGCCAAAGGTTTCTTTCCTTTAGCCATATGTTATTATTGTCTAGTTATTAACTGAATTATGTTTTTCAAATATTGAAAGTCTTCCTAAATATATGTATAAATATAACATAAGAAGCAAATAATGTCATTCTTATTATACTAGTATTACAAACTAATGGTGAATTCTATCAAAATATCATTGATGAAACTATTTGGATTATCTCAATAGTATGTTTTCCCTTTTTTGTAGACATAAATTAGGAAATATTAATCAAAACACAAATCCAGAAATTATTTTAATCTCATAGAAACATATTGTTTTCTTCATGTTTTGCTTAGCCATTCTAAATTAAAAGTGCCAGTGCCAAACAGAATCAAAAGAAATGTAAAATTCTATCATTATCAGGTGAAAATTTGACTGATACATATACATTTTCTCAATTTGTGTAATTTTTTTAATTCTACAAATAATTTCCATTATGTGCCAGGTGTTGTTTAAAACACTGAAGAGTAAAATAATGAACAAGGTAAAGATCGACCCCTTTCTCATGGAGATTGAGTAAAATAGAGGGAGTTAATTTGACCATGTAAACAAATCACTAAATGAACAAAAATCACTAAATGAACAAATCACTAAATGAACAAAATATGGTACAGTGTTTCCTTTAACCCTAATACATCTTTTTTTCCCACTAACATAATTCCCTACTAAGTTGAGAATCACATAAATACAATTAAAAAAATATTCTAATCAAATCCTTTTGGGTACAGTGACACAAATGATGTCATTATTTTCCTGGATGAGGGTACACATGGACTCTTAATGTGCTCCACATTTTTATCATTACAAATCATGCAGAAAATACAAAGTGACACGATACAAAAAATTTAATCTAGATTGTCTAGATAAGGATTAGAAAAAAAATGAAATTCTACCTGATATAATCAGTCAATATTACTCTAATCACTATTGGATATTTTAATACAAGCAAATTAAACTTTAAACATCACCTTCAGGATTCTAAATATAAATTTAAATGATTTTAAAGTTAAAATACTAGAGCATCAAAAAAAATCCTCTTAACATCAAAGTGTATTTCAGGTAAATTGTTATATTATATATATATGTGTGTGTGTGTATCTATATCTATCTATTTACCTATCTATCTATCTGCCTACCTACCTACATGTCATCATTTGCTAAGCATTGGTAATAGAAATAATACATTAACCCTACCTGGAAGTGGAGATACACATTTAACTGGGAAAACTATAGAAGTTGAATAGATTTTCCCAAATTTACAAAATTAGTTTCGGTAACTAACTTTAAATTACAGAAACAATGCATTTCCCCTTCCAACATTCTAACTCCTTCCCCTTTCACATATTTATTTCTTCTTATACTATGCCTGAATATTATATAGAATCAGAATAAATAAGATGTAGAAAAACAAAACTTCAATTAAGTAGCAAAATACCATTACCATTAGAAAAGACAGATAATTCACAAGAAAAAAATAAAAACATAAACCCAAAGCATAATGAAAAAAGACATGTTAGGTTGCTAAGGCTGCCGTCACATGTATCATAGATGAGGTGGCTTAAACAACAGGAATTTTTTTCTCACAGTTCTGTAGACTAGAAGTCCAAGATGAAGGGGTTGGCATGGTTGGTTTCTTCTGTACATCTCTTCTTGGTTTGCAGATGGCTCTTATCATTCTGTCTTCATAGGGTCCTTCCTATGTATGTGTCTGTGTACTAATTTCCACTTCTTAGAAGGACACCAGTCATTGAGTCAGGCTCATGCTAATGAATGACCTCATCTAACCTTAGTTATCTCCTTAAAGGCCGTACCTTCAAGTGCAGTCACATTCTGATTTATTGGGGGTTAGAACTTCAACATATGAATTTTGCAGGGATGCAATTCAGCAAGTAACAGAAAACAGACTATCTTTTAAAATTAAAAATGATCCCTTTGAATAAGATTAAAATATAAATTTTAATATAGAAATATAAAATAATTACTATAACATTTAAATGAAACTAATGATTGTTGAATGTTTATGTTAATTATTATATACACATAAACCATGATCACAATGGACTCTACATAGTGAAATAATAGCTAACTTTTATGCAGCTTTATTTTCTAGACATATTGCTATTTTCCACGTGCTAATGGTTTTATTGTTCAAAACAATTGTGTGAAATTGGTTCTGTTATTATCCAGAATTTTCTGATACAGAAAATGAGCCTATAGATTTTTAGTAACTTTCACAGGGTAATATAAATACTAAGGAATTCAGCAAATCTATATTGCCCATTCTGTCTGATTCCAAGCCCAAGCATTTATTTACTATAGAATACGACCTTTTGAAAATTAATTATAACATATCTTGGTTGTATTTGAATTAGGGTTTTAAGAAATAAAGTATAACAACATATAATATATTTTATACTGCTAGTTTACTATAATTTTTAAGGATTCTAATGAAATAAGAAGTACTATATTTTGCTCTATCATGGAAATATTTTTTTCCACCATTTATTGTACAGCATGATAGCAATGATAAATTCACAAAGCCACATTCTGAATAAACCACTGTAATGTTTTGCTCTCCTGGAATCTGCTTGATTACACAAATACATAGCCTAAGTAAAGATAAAACTTCACACACATTTCACATAATTCTCTTCCACCTTTACAAATAAATAAATAAATAAAATTTTACAAAGTTGGGAAATTCATTTGATATAAAGAATTTAGATGCCAGATCTATTTTTTTCCCCACATTATTTCTTTAGACTAATAGGGTCAATAATACCACAAAAACTACAATATTGACTCTTAGGACCACAGATATGTGTTTTTCTTTCAACTTCTAACTGGAATTAAAAAGCCAGACTTCAAGATCAAATTTAATTTTCTAATGTAATTTTCTCGGGAATACAACATTGAGAAAGTGTAGCAAAGGATATTCCCCTTTTGTCCAGTATTATATTTTAAAATATACAGACACATAATTGGGTGTTAACTTTGTTTTTTCACTTTTAGCTTGTCAATATTTTTGAAAAAATGTATAACACAGATAATTGCCTTGTAAAGTAGAAAACAATTTCAGTCTTTCATCCTCAAGGCTACTTTGCAAAGAGTGAATAATGCTGTATAATATAGAAAATTTTAAATAAATTATAATTCTTTGAATTTAGAAAGATGAAGAGCAACTGTAGTAACAAAATTAGATGTCACACTATGCTAAATATGCAAAAAAAATCTTTGTGCAGATGGTGGAAATCAAATCCATTCTCAACTTCTCAAGGCATGTCTATATGATGAAAAATATCAGTTTAACAAACCATCCATCTGCCATATTCAACCATCTTAAAACTAAATAAATGAAATATAAATATCTTGTGGCTAATTGTACAGAAATATTTCTACTTTAAAAAAATTATAAATAATAGATATAACTCCATTCAACAATTCTTTGATAAGCCAATTTTATAGTCACTATTAAGATGAATATGTTATTAAAATATTTTTTAGTTGATATTTTTAAAGTGAAGTCATTAATTAAAAATCAAAAAAAAAACTTAGTCCAATGGAACATATATATAGATACAAACATCTATTTTGATATCTATATCTTGGTAGATATAGGTATCTATATAGATATTAATAAATCTATATTAATATATATATACTGTATTGATCTATGTATATACACACATACATATATACCCCATTTCTTCTCTTCTGAAATAATTTTACAAAATAAAAATCATAGAAAACTTAATGTAATGTTAGTTTATATAATACGTGTGATGTTAACATGTTTTAGTTTACACAGTGATTATAATGGTGTTTGTGGTATAAATTGTTTTAACTAGTGTACTTGAAATTATTTCTCAAGAAAAATAGAATCTAAAATATTTTTGTTATATATATATACAAGTAAATACAAGAATATATATACAAGTATTATACTTTATGTTTTTGCATTACAAGCTCTTAAAATATTTTTATGTAGACATAGATTTCATTTTTCTTGATAGAATGTTTTTTATGTCTTTTGAGCTGAGAAGTGCTCACTTGAGTCAAAGATTATATTACAATGTGATTATCATATCTCTCTGATCAATTCTATCTCTTTGCTTTATTTCTAAATTGAGGAACAGATCTTTGAGTTTTCCTTTACTTCACTGATTAGATTATATACGCGATAGCAACAGTTTTGACTGTTTCTTAAACCTTCTGAAAATTTTATACACTTTTATCTCTGTTACCATCCCAACCGGTTCTTTTTTCATTAGATAGCCTATCTTTTTAGAAAACAAGTATCCAGGTTATGCCTCAATGGAAGTACAAATATTTTCTTGCCGCAGAATTGTAGGGGATTACATTATTGCTCTTCACAGATTCCCATTGATCTCTTTTATGTTTCTGTGCACAACTTCTGTGGCATCTGTGTTTGTTTCACATGCATCTTATATAGGATTCTCTTCCGATGACTATGCCAGGTTATTTAGCTTGCTTTTCAGAGAGAAGTGCCTAGGAGTTTTCATTTTTGGGGTGAAGGGAAAGAACAAGGATTTAGCCAATAAGTGACTGGTTGGGGTGAATCAAAACTCAACTCCCTTTCCTAGAGTTTGGATACATTAGGTCATGGTTTACACTCGCGAGATGCCCTGGAGTGCAACAGGAAAGGTGGAAGCTGGGGTGTGGCCTCTTTCTTCTCAACCTTACTCTTCCACCAAACTTCCTGGTAAATCCTCATCTTAGAATCTGATTCTGTGGAACCAGACTTATGACCAGGATTTTCCTCTGAGATTTCACAGAAATGCACATCCATGTTAAACTATATTATATTGTACATATTATTATATAACATATGATATATATGTATTATATATGAGCTATAATATTATATACAGACAGTCCCCAGCTTACAATGGTTCAACTTAACAGTTTTTTGACTTCATGATGAATGGCATGAAAGTGATAATTCATTCAGTAGAAACTGAACTTTGAATTTTGATCTCTTCTTGGGCTGGTGATATGAAGTAGGTACTCTCTCATGATGCTGGGCAGGGGCAGTGAGCCACAGATCCCAGTCAGCCACATAATCACAGGGGGAAACAACCAATATGCTTATAATCATTCTGTACCCATACGACCATTCTATTCTTCACTTTCTGTATAGTATTTGATAAATCACATGAGATATCAATATTTTAATTATAAAATAGTCTTTGTTTTAGATGATTTTGCTCAACTGTAGGCTAATGTAAGTGATATGAGCACATTTAAGGTAGGCGAAGTTAAGCTATGATGTTCAGTGGATTAGGTGTGTTAAATGCATTTTTGACTTATGATATTTTTAACTTACAAGAGATTACCTGGATGTATATACCTGGATTTGTACCCAAGCATATACAGTCAATTAATATTGGACAAGAGACCCAAGAATAGTCAATGGAGATAAAGCAGTCTTTTAAATAAATGGTGCTGGGAGAATTGGATATTCACATGTAAAAGAATGAACTACACCCGTATTTTACACCACTAACAAAAATTAACTCAAAATGGATTAAAGACTTAAATGTAAGACCTGGAATCATGAAACTTCTAGAAGAAAACAACAGTAAAACTCCTTGACATGAGTCTTGGTAATGATTTTTTGTATATGACACCTAAAGCACAAGCAACAAAATAAAAAATAAACAAGTGGGAATATATTAAACTAAAAAAGTTTCTGCCCAACAAAAGAAACCATCAACAATGTGAAAAGACAACCTATGAAATGGCAAAAAATATTTATAAACCATATACCTGATAAGGGGTTAATATCCAAAATATATTAAAAACTCATACAACTCAATAGCACACAAACAAACAAAAATCTAAGGAAAAAATGGGGAAAGGGCCTGAATAGACATTTGTCCAAAGAAGATATACAAAGGATGAACAGGTACATGAAAAGATGCTCAACATCAATAGTCATTAGGGAAATGCAAATTAAAACCACAATGAGATAGCACCTCACACCTGTTAGAATTGCAATCCTCAAAATGACAAGAGATAACAAATGCTGGCATGGCTATAGAGAAAAAAGAACCACTGTGCACTGTTGGTGGGGATGTAAATTGGTACAGCCACTATGGAGAACAGTATGGTGGTTCCTCAAAAAAGTAAAAGCATAACTAACATATGATCCAGCAATTCCCCTTCTGGGTATATCCAAAGGAAATGAAAACACCAACTTAAATATCTGCACCTTTGTGTTCATAATAGCATTATTTATAATAGCCAAGACATGGAAACAACCTAAGTGTCCATAGATGGATAAATGTATAAAGAAGTTGTGGTATATATATATATATATATATATATATATATATATATATACACACACACCCACACACACATATACATAAATATATACACATATATACATACACACACACACATATATATATACATATATATGTAATATTGTTCAGTCTTCCAAAATGAGAAAATCCTACCATGTGACAACACAGATGGACCTTGAAAAATGCTAAATAAAATAAGTCAGATAGAGAAAATCAAATACTGTATTATCTCACTTATATGTGGAATCTAAAAAACAACAAACCAAAAACTCCGAGAAAGAGAGATCAGACTTGTGATTACCAGAGGTAGAGGGTGGAGCAAAGGGAAATTGGAGTCAGGTGGTTGGAAGCTACAAACTTCCAATTATAAGATAAATAAGTCCTAGGGATATATGCACAACATGATGACTACACTAACACTGCTGTATGAGCTACAGAAAAGTTGTTAAAAGAGTAAATCCTATGAGTTCTTATCACAAGAAAACATTGTTTTTCTTCTTTTCTCTTTTTTTTCATTGTATCTGTATGGGAAGATGGATGTTACCTGGACCCACTGCGGCAATAATTTTACTATATATTAAATCAAACTATCATGCTGTATGCCTTAAACTTATACAGTGATATATGTCAACTATTTCACAATAAAAGTGGGGGAAAAAGTCTTATGCTTCTAACAGCTCTTAGCCTTGAGAAAATAAAATGATAGAACAGGAACATTTCACATTTACATGGTTTTAGCTCAGGAGTCAGCAATCTTTTTTCTATGGCCAGACACACATTTTAGGCTTTGTAGGCAACATATGATTTCTGCTGCAACTACTTTGCTATTATAGTGAGAAACAAGCCATGGATAACACGTAACAAATGTATATGGCTGTGTTCCAATAACATTTATTTACAAAACAGGCAGCCAGTTAGTAGGCCATAGTGTGCTGACTTCTAAATGAGATTACAAGATTGATAGGAGCCTTCTACATGAAGAGTTGCATATTAAGTATCTATAAGATATAGAAATAATTGTTACAGTTTTTAGTTTGCCTTATCAAAGTTTTGATAGTTTCTATGTAACTCACTTGAACAACAAATTGTGAAAGTGGTTCTTTCTGAATCATTCTCTAACATCACTTGGTATTAGGGTGAGTATTCTATTTTCCTTTCTGATACAAATCAATCAACTAACAATAAATAAATAAAAGCATCCATTCTTCAGGTGGAGAATTACTATCCTACATGGGTATGCCCAGGTGAGTATAGCTTTCTTGCTATAACTTAATATATGTATTACTGAAAATTTCACATTCTGTAAAATTACACTAAAAGTATACAGCTACAAATATGGTAACCATATAATTTGTCAACTAAACTAGGGCACTCTTGGGAATGAAAGACGACACTATTCATAATTATGCCAGAGACAAAAAACTTAACCCAGGACTGGCAGGGGCCACCCCGGACTTCAGATTTTCCTATTTATGGGAAAACAAGTTGGAGGAAAGACAACTCAGAACACATACAAATCTGTACCAAAGCTGTAAGGCAAACAGTAATTGGTCCTTGGGGGAGGACCACTTAGGCATCTCAGCCTATTTAGAGGCTGCCCCTGCAATATGAAATAGGC
Source organism: Monodon monoceros (assembly GCF_005190385.1). Taxonomy (NCBI): domain Eukaryota; kingdom Metazoa; phylum Chordata; class Mammalia; order Artiodactyla; family Monodontidae; genus Monodon; species Monodon monoceros. Next base: position 127,628,553 of record NW_021703777.1, read on the forward strand.
ACGATAGCAACAATCTAGAAGTCCTGACAGCAGTTTAGTTAGTGCTAAGGCTACTCAGCAACTGTAAGGATGGGCGAAAGTGGAGTCCTGCATTAGTTGAGCTGCCATTCAGGTCACCACAGTGAACTATGCATCTTGTGGGCTGCCGAGAGCTGCTCAAGGTTGAGAGTACGCCTCCCTGTAGAAGAAACCCCAGGACCATTTTTAAGTTTGTTGAAATACAGCCCAAAGTGGTCTAGCTTCAGCAAAGTACATTTGCCTTTTTTTCTGTTGGATATTTAACTGCACCCCTATTATTTTAATTTTTCTTGCTTAGGAGAGACTGTGAATGAAACAATGTGACTTCTACATTTTCCTGATGTTTCCCTATTTAGCAATCAAGCACAGAAATTCATGTTACAAAAAAAGGGCTGTTTACAACTTTGGGTAAAACAATACACTAAAAAAAATGTTTTAAAGAGATAATTGTAGATTCACACGGGGTTGTAAGAAATAACAAAGAGAGCTCCCTTGTACACTTTGCTCTGTCTTTCCCCAGCTTAATACTTTGTAGAACTATTGTATAATATCATAAACAGGATATTGACATTGATACAATCCACCAGTCTTATTCAGGTTTGCCTAGTTTTACCTATATTTATTTGTGTGTGTTCATGAAGTTCTATACAAATTTATCGTATGTGTGGTTTTCTGTATCCACCACCATAGCCAAGATCCTGAACAGTTACAAGAATCATTTTTGTTGCCCTTATAACCACCCAACCTCCCTCTTCTTTCACTCCTTATCTCTACCATATACCAATCACTAATCTGTTCTCTACTTCCAAAATTTTCTCATTCCAAAAGTATTGCATAAATGGTATCATACAGTGTGCAAGCTTTGGAGGTTAGTGTTTTGTCTTGCTTACCATAAATCCTTTGAGATTTATCCAACTTTTTGCATGTATCAATAGCTTCTTTCTTTTGTTGCTGATTAGTATTCCACTGTATGGATATAACCGGTATATAATAAGGTGTACTTAACCATTCACCAGCTGAAGAACTTCTGGGCTTTTTCCAGTTTTTGTCTATTAGACACAAAACTGGCATAAAATTCTTGTACTGTTTTTTTTGAAAATAAGTTTTTATTTTTATATTGATCCATGCCCCAAAGTACAATTGTTGGGTCGTATGGTAATTATACACTTAGTCTTTACAAGAAACTGCCAAACTGTTTTCCCAAGTGGTTATACCAATTTTATATCCCCACTGCCCTGCACGAGTGATCTAGCTTCTCTGCAACCTTTCCACTATTTGGTATTGACATGTTTTAAAAAAAAATTTAGCCATTTTTGATAGGTGTGTAATGATATCACATTGTGGTTTTAATTTTCATTTCTCTAATGGCTAATGATGCTGAACATATTTTCATGTGCTTATATGCTACTTATACATCCTCCTTTGTGAAGTGTCTATTCATTTCATTTGTCCATCTTCCAATCAGATTGTTTTTTTCTGTTGTGTTTTGAGAGTTCTTTATATTCTAGATATTAGTCAATTGTTGGATATGCAGCCTGCAAATATTTTTACCCAACCTATAGCTTATTTTTTTCATTCTCTTTACACAAGCCTTCAAAGCACAAAAATGTTTAGTTTTGATGGGGGCTAATTTAACAGTTTTTTCTTCTGTGGGCAATTTTTTTTTTTTGGTAGAGTATTAGAACTTTTTACTTAGCCACTATCCCATGATTTTCTTTTTTTTTTCCTAGAAATGTTATAATTTTATATTTTAAGTCCATGATCCTTTTGCATAAGGTGGGAGATTTGGGTTAAATACATTTTACCTATGGATGTTGAATTTGCTCTAGTACCATTTGTTGAAAAGACTATCCTCCCTCCATTGAGATGGTTGTGCAATTTTGTAAAAAGCAGTTGAACTTATTGGTGTGGGTCTGAGTCCTCTTTTCTGTTCCACTGACCTGTATGTCTATCTCTCCTCCAATATTACATTCTTTCATCACTCTAGATATAGTAAACCTTTAATGTTGGGTAGAAAGTTCCTTCCTCTTCATTCTTCTTTGTCAAGATTGTTTTAGTGACACCAAATTTTTGAATGGCTTTATGTCAACAGAACGCCTTGCTTTGATTTTGGTAGAAATTACATATTAAATGTGTAGATCAAATTGGAAAGAATTGGAATCTTTACTTCAATGAATCTTCCATGCCATGAATGATATGTTTCTCTACTATTTAGGTATTCTTTGATTTCTTTCATCAAGAATTTGCAATTTTCAGCATCAGAATCTGTAATGTTTTATTAAGTATATATTTAAATATTTCACTGTTTTTGTAAATAGTACGTATTAAGTCAGTTGCAGGATTCTCTTACTACCTTTTAATGGCTCCAGGATTTGTTAGTGATATACCTATTTCATTCCGATATTGATTTCTCTTTTCTTTATTTTTATGACCCTGGCTAGAAATTTATCATATTATTCATTTTTTTCAAGGAATCAGCTTTATATTTCATTTATTTTTATTTTTTTATATGTTCAATTTCATTGATCTCTGTTCTTTATACTTTCCCCTCTTTTGCTTACTTTAGGTTTATTTTGGTCTCACTTTCTAGTTTAACTGAGGAAGGAACGTAGATTGTTGAACTTAGATTATTGATTTTAGACCTTTCTACTTTTCTAATTAAGAATTTCATGGCATAAATTTCCCTCTCAGCACTGCTGTAGCTGCATCCCAAAACTTTTAATATATTGTGATTCCACTCTCATTTAATTCTATGTATTGTTTATTTCCTTTGAGACTTCCTATTTGACCTATGGATTATTTAGAAATGAGTTGTTTTATTTCTACTTGTTCAAGATTTTCCTATTGTCCTTCTGTAATTGATTCCATTATGGTTAGAGAACACACGCTATATGATTCCAGTTCTTTTAGATGTGTTGAGGTTTATTTTATGGCCCTGGCTATGGTATCCCTTGGTGAATGTTCTATTGGCATTTGAAAAAAAAAAGTTCATTCTGCTTTTTAAGTGAATATAAATGTTAACAATTATTTAGGTGTAGTGTTATATATGTCAATTAAATCCTATTGATTGATTCTGTTATTCATATCCTTTATATCCTTGCTGAATTTCTGTATTGTACTTCTATCAGTTACAGAGAGGCCAGTACTGAAGTACTCAACTGAAACTGTGGATTTGTATAGATGTCTTTCAACCATTAGTTTTTGTTTCATGTATTTTGGGACTCTATTATTTGTTAAATCTTTCTGGTAAATTAAACTTGTATCATTATGTAATATTCCTCTTTATCTCTAGTACTTTGTTTTGAAATGTACTTTATCAGGATTTAAGTTTTTAAAATTTAATGTTTAAAAAAATTCCTAAGCTCCAATTTTCTTTTCCATCATTTTATTGATTTTTTTTGAATTAAAAAAAAAATTTTGGGCCATGCCATGCAGCATGCAGGATCTTATTTCCCTGAGCAGGGATCAAATACGTGCCCCCTGCATGGGAAGCATGGAGTCTTAACCAGTGGTCCACCAGGGAAATCTCTCCATCATTTTATTTTGAATATGTGTACTTCCCTAACATTCACCTTGATCTCTAAATTATCTACATGTATAAAATAAGGTTTATTTTATATTAAAACTTACTTTTAAGTTGTAATGCCACAATACCTACTGGCTTACCTCATGTTTCATTCTTTTCTAACTTTACTACACCTGAACTCAGAAGAGGAGCAAAAGAGAAAAATACATCAAATAGTTTTTTAAAGATTCCCTTTAATCCCACCAAGACATTCTAGAATTGCTTCAAGAATGGTAAGGGCTTTCTAATATTTTTAAGATTTAATTTTGAGCTAGGGCCTGAATATACTGAATATATTCATAAAGAGTTGAAGAGAAACTATAAAAGATGAAATTGAACAGTGACTTTCTATTTCCCTCTGGTTTAAGTCTTTTAGATAATATTTAGAAAAAGTCTATGAATTTCATTATATTAGAATATGGTAACTTCATATTCTGCAGTTCATTTTAAAATGCCTGTTACAAAGTGAAGCAAAAACAGGTCTGAACTACTTAAAAATTTTGATCATTTAAACATCTAATTTACTTCAAAATCACATATATGTGTACTATTGTTATGTTTATATTTCATATCCCAATGAAATGTGAGATTTGGTCTATAAGAAGATTTTGTTTATCACACCTCCTAAATTACCAGCACATTCTTGGATTATTTAGTATTTTTCTTTTTATTTTTTACTTAGTATTTTTCTAAAAACTACTAGCACTTAATACTTGTCATCAAGTTGAGGACTCTGTCTTATTGCTTTTTTTTTTCTTATAAAAGACCCTAAAATAATGCTAGAAAAACTTTTATGCTGTTAACCAGTGTAAGAGCATTTATAAGGATAAATGTGTTTGTTTTGATATCAGTTCACAGGCTTTTATGATCCCATTTTCAAGTTTAATAAAAGTACTTGAAAACTGTAAATAATAGAAGACAAGAAGTTTTGAAGCTTTTTATGTGACATAGGGATGTGGTTGAAGTATTTCAAAGTATGTTTAGAACTTAATTTTTAAAGAGGAAATAAAAGCTATAGTGAGGAACTAAATGAAGGTTTTAGTAAAAAGCAAAAGAAGGAAGACAATTTCATAAGATACAGGTTTGCAGTGTGTCTAATAGAGATTTACATATTGAAGTATAGCAGCATTTGCTTATATTTTCACTGCCAAGGTACTAACTTATCATAAAAATAGGGTTTGACTTCTGGATATAACATTTTTTTTTCATAAAATAATGTCCTGAATTCTAGATGAGAATTTTGCATTATGAATGTACTGTATAGAATATTCTGACAATTATAATAAATCCTTCTTCAAATTTGATTCTGATGTATCATATATAAGTAATGGAACTACAGACATACAAGGAAAAAATAAAATATTCATCTTATGTGGTACTTTTACAAATCTGTCTTGACATCTAAAGATATAGGTTTCCTATCTTCAAACACATTATGTATACAATTATTGTTCTTGCTACTGTACTTTAGAATATACGTTTTTAAAGGTGAATTTTCTTTAAAATTGTGAGAAAAACACCTTTAGAACATGCTAAATGTGTTCTTTTTTATTGAAGTTACATATCATATATATTTTTTATCAAAGGTCAAAATCTCAATAACTGCTAAAAGGATAACAGAGAAATGTATGAAAAATATATGTTCATTGACATAAAACTATGAAAATATCTGTATTACACAGTTTAGAAGCTTGAAATTCAAATTCAAATTACTTATGCCAAAAGTAAAATAATACACATATATGAGGGTACTAAAAAGAATCATCCACTATAAATTCCAAATTTGCAATACATTTACTGAAATAGGAGAAAACACCTACATAAGAAGAGATGTAGACTATGAAGCAAAACTCAACTTTTATTTGTAATTTTTTACAAATAACAATTTGAAAGATTTGTGGAAATGATCCAAAGTGATGAATTTTGTTTATAAATGTGATCCAAAAAATGATTTTGCAATTTTATTGCTGTTTTCTAAAATGACATAATGCTCAAAATCCACTATTTTAAAATTATTTTTATGTGAACTTTTTTTCTCTTTTGTAATTTTAAGCAAGCTACTATAGGTTTTAAAAATTTCAAACAGTGACATGCAACTTAAGCATTATACAATAACAGAAAATCGTGTTCTTTCCTTTTGTTCAGAGTTTTCTGCAAAAGAAGTGATAGGTTAAATTTTTACAAGCAAAGAATGAGAGATTTGTGATCTCCCCTTAATTTCATACAACTTTTAAAAATTTTTCAGGTGTTTGAAATAAGGAACTAAAAACAAAGTAAAACAAAACAAAAACATAAAAATAAATTTATGATAAAATATCTTGGAATATTAAATATAGCTGATAATATGTTGAAAATGTTTAAATACATTTAAATATGAATAGCTAAAATGTATTAAAGTCCTATCACATTTCAAGAACGAATAAACTATCCTTGGATGAAATATCTGAGGCTTCACAGCCCAGTGAATTTGCTGGTACTCAGTTTACAACTGAAAACTCTTCTCTGTTTCTTTCTGTCTCTCTTTCTGTCTGACTCTCTCTGTCTCTGTGTCTCCATTTCTCTCTGTCTCTCTTTCTATACATATATGTTGTTAAAAGATAAACTGACGCATATGAAAAATTTTAAGTCTTTTAAGCAAATATGATTGGAACAGGACAACATCCAATCTAACAGGTAGAAAGGAGCTTCGAGGAGTTGTACAAAATGAGACTTTTTTAGACAGAAGGGAGCAGGAACAAGGAAATTATATTAGACAAGATTACTTGCAATTACTGCAAGATTAATTTCCTTTAGAGGATGACAGGCATCTATCAGGCAGATTACCTAACTAGTGTCAATCAGGTGATTCCTGATTGACTGGTTTAAGATTCCTTTTCTGGGAAAGGTTGAAACTATAATTAAGTCTTAGTTTGGTGATATGGAGTTTAGCATAAATGACTCCATTTGGAGCTTATTGTCTTATTTTTACCAAGGTGTATATGAGCTTTTGACTTCAAACCCATGTTTTTTAACTTCTCAAGATATTTGATCTTTTCACAGTTTATCTATGTCTATTGATCTTGTGGCTTTCTAAGTCATAAACTTACATACTCAGCTCATTTTGACAAAAAATATAAATAAGTAGAGATCTTAAGAGATCTTCCTGCTTTCCAGGTCATCTCCATTCACATCATCCTCTTTACTGCTATCAGAGTGTTGTTTATAAAATACAAATTTGCGCATGTTCCTGTGCTTGGTACATCTTCTCAGTGGCACTTCATCCTGTTCTCACATTTGTTATCCCAAACTTGCATTTTATGACCTAACAATGTTAAAATATTTGAAACACCAGTATTCTCCTTCCTTCTCCCCCAGCCTTATTCTTCCATCGTCATCCTTACCACTTAATAAACACAGGCACCTGTGTGCATATGCTCACCACAATCACAGCTCTGCCGTGGCTGCGCTCACTCTGTCTGGCTCATCTTCCACATTACCTTTTGCAGTATGGTATTGATCTTGGGTAGCCTCGACCTGCAGCAGCTTGAAGCAGGGTTTTGGTTCCCTGCCGGAGACTGAGGTCGGGTTGCAGCAGTGAGAGTACCTAAACCTAGCCACTAGACCAGTGGTCAGTGCCAAGCCCCTGGCCCTTCGGCTTTGCAGAAAAGAATTCCCACAAAGATGGAAAGTAGTGAAACAAGTAAAGTATTTATTAGGAGGAAAAAGAGTACAGTACGTGTGGATAGACACACGGGAGGACTCAGAGAGAGAGTCGTGGGCTCATGGCATTTTAAATCACTTATATGGGGCATTTCTTCTGGGTTTTCTTTGGCCAGTCATTTTGATTTGCCTGTTTCAAAGTCTGTATTTGGTGTATCTCAGAATCTTCCCATGTGTGTGCATGCATCTCTAAGCCAAGATGGATTCCGCCGAAGATGCCTATGGGTAGACTTAGCATCACTCCGCTTTTGACCTCCGAGGAGCCTTTCTGCGCAGGTGTAGTTGGGGAGGTCCCCTGACTTCGAGAACGAGGAATATGTGGTCTCTTATCTTCTATCTGGGCAGGGCCGAGCCTCCTTTCTCAATAGTCCTGCTATTCTTGTCTCAGAGTATTGGTCCACAGGGAACTCCAACTGTTTACCGTGGGGAGGCCATCTGTCTCTTGCCTCAGTATCTTCTGTTATTATTTAAAACTCCAATATGCATCTCCTCACTAGGACATCTTTTTTGATATACTAAATATGGTTAAATGCCTATCTTTTCTTTCAAGATTTTTCTTTTTCTTTCATTTTCCATAGTTTGAAAATAATATGCTTAGATGTAGTTTGTTGAAATTTATTCTTCTGAGCTTCCAGGATCTGTGTTTTGCTGTCTGACATTAATTTGGGGGAGATTCTCAGTCAGTATTGCTTCAAATAGTTCTTATGTTTCTCTTTTTCTTCTCCTTCTGGTTTTCCCATTACCCATATGTCACAACTTTTGCAGTTGTTCCACTGTTCTTGAATATTCCATTTTGGGTTTTTTTTTTTTCTTCAGGCTTTTTTTTCCTGCTGCTTTTCAGTTTTGTAAGTTTCCCTTAACATGTCCTCAAGTTCAGATCTTTCTTCAGCCACATCAGTTTACTAATGAGCCCATTAAAACCATTCTTCATTTCTGTTATAGTGTTTTTGATCTCTATCATTTCATTTTGGTTCTTTCATAAAACTTTCATCTCTCTGCTTATGTTACCCATCTGTTATTGCATGTTGTCTACTTTTTCCACTAGAAAATTTAGAACATTTATCATAGCTATTTTAAATTGCTGATCTGATAATTCCAACATGTCTGCCATATCTGACTCTGGTTTTGATACTTGCTCTGTTTCTTCAAACTGTGTTTTTTAGTCTTTTAGTATACCTTGTAATTTTTTGTTCAAAGCCAGACATGATATATAGGGTAAAAGGAACCTGGTACTGATTCCATGGAGGTTCTCTGCTTGTGTGTCTCTGCTCTGGTAAGTTGTGATTCTCTGCATCCTCCTGTGTGTCTTCCAGTTTGTGGGCTGTGGGGGCCTGGCAGAGATTCATCCTGTAACCTCAATCCTTTGACAAATCTAATAAGAGTTGCTAATTTTTCATTTGTTTAGGCTTTTATTTGTTTTTAAGACAAAGTGATGACTTTGAAATTCCTTACATTGCAGACCAGAAACTGTAAGTAAGAGCTTTTTTGGTGCCTCTTTTTTTCTGTCTCAATAAATATGCATTTATGTTATCTTGTTCCTCAGGAAGCTGTACATTACTCCAATAATTGTCCATATCAATTTTTTAATAAAACTGTGTGTTTACTGTATTTTCCTGCTGAATAGTATATAAGTATTTTGAGAATATTTATTACATCTTTATTCATCATTCTAACACTTGATATTAACTCAACGTTCGATAGTGGTAAATGGTTTTGGAACTGAGTTAAAAGTAAGTGATAGCTATATTAAAAGTGATTATTTTGTTATAGGTTTACTCAGTTTAATTTGGGCTTAGATATTTGTTAATTTATTTCATCTTTTAAATACAAATAGGTCTTTAATCAAGATATGCCAATTTATATTACATAATTAAACAATCCCCCAATCTTAATATCCTCCACTACTTATTCACATTCACAGATGACTGTCTGAGGGCTCTGATACATTTGAGTTTTATTGAGACTCACAGGGTGACAGAATTAAACATCTGGGATATTTCTGGTGAATAAAACCTTTGCCCAGAATTGACACACTTGACAACCACTCATCTTTCTTTGGCTGAAGAAGTCACATGACCATACTTAACTATAAAAAGAGGGGGGACACACCAACCTACCATGTACTGGGAAGAAAAAAATGTACCTTCATTTTTTCTAGTTTTAAAATTTATGTATTGCTATGTATTTTCTAAACTGGCTTTATGTAACAACTTGCCCCTAGGCTTTGCTGTTTAATGTGAATATTGGGACATTTAAAAAAAACATTTTTGAATATTTCTTATTACTAACTAATTTTCTTATTTAAAATTTTATTTTACACATTTCCTTTCTTATTGTATGATAGTAGGGAATATTAAAAATCTTAAATTGCTATTTGAGTGTGTACCATATTTTAACCTAAATCTGATGAAATAACAGATGTCTCCAAGAATTTGATTAAAAGTAATTTCAAAATAATTGATTAAGATGGAGAGGTAATATGCTATAATGAAAAAGAACATTGCAAAAGAAGTCAGCCATGGAAATGAAGCATTGTACCTAATAATAGAGGGCCCTTGGGCACATTATTTAACCTTTCAGGATGTCATAGTACGATGTTTATAATAAGACAGTTGGATTAAATGATGTCTATTGTTCCTTAGCCATAAAATTCTGATTTATGAGAATTGGTAATGAAGACATATTATATACTTGTAACTTACTTTTACCTGTTCTGTTTATAAACTTTCAGACATTGAATTCTCAGTATTCCCAAGCCTGCTGTCTAACTTTTAACTTTTATTTGACTAATTAGACAGAAGAAACTAAAGTGGATTAGCATAATAGTGATTTTCATGGTCTGCAGTTGCCTGGAAGTACAATATCTAGAAGTTCTAATTCTTCACACATTATGTTTTAAAAAAATTTACTGATTAGAGGACTGAGCATTGGATGGTTATTTTAGAAATATAATTCAACAATACCTTTTAAGTAATTCCCACTAATTTTAGGTAGCTTTAAGTCTTTGCTTCTACTAGAATTAATTATACTAAATGCGTGAGTTAGATATTCATGAGATGCATATTTATATAAATTGTTACAATATTTTTTCTTATCAAACTTATATAAGTAATAAATTAAGGGAACTTATATTAATTTTTGCATCAAGAGTTAGGGGGAAGTGATTGAAAAAACTGATGTTTTATCTTTCCTTAAGTGATAAGTTTAACTAAGCAGAAGGAAATTGAGAGTTATATTATTATTATCATTTATGAAAGAAGTTTGAAAAGCACATATCAATATTTTGTTTTAAGATACTACCCACAATTTTCACATTAATGACATACATTTTCAAGTATTTTTGTTTTAGAATCACTTCACAAGTCAATGTTTCATGTTATCTTGCCATAAGTTATTGTATATCTCTACATTTAATAAAGTTTTATTTTAAAAATCTTAATATTCAGTTTATTCATCAATGTTTATAAGCTTACGTATTTGGAAATTCTATATTTTTCCTCTACAATATCCTCCTCATATTTGCTACATTAAGAAATTAATTGGTTTTTCTGGCAAAAATTGAAATACTTTAAAAATATTTTTAAATAAATAATTTTTTCCAAAGAATAACTATATTAGGTGAAATGATTTTTTATTCTTATGTAAAACACTGATCATTATTTTAGGAATTTGAAAGCAAGAGACCTTCAGTGCGACTTGTGAACTACTTTGTTTTGTTATGCTTGCACTGGGCATAATTGAAAAAAATTATGGTTTCTGTAAGATAAACTTAAAATCCCATCTAATTCAAGAGAGGCCTAGAGATTTAGCACAATTTCTAACATGGATATTATACTTCTGTTGTATATCCTTCCCTGGAATATGCAACAGTTTTGTATTTATTCAACACAATCTTTATTAACAAGATTTTTGTTGTTGTTTTATTCCAGAAGTAGTTAATCTAACAACAGTAAAACAATCAAATTTCTAACATGAAAATTAAAAATTTCCATCTTGACTTAGTTATATCTTACAGGAAATAAACTTGACTCGAAGTGCTGTTAGTAAAATTATTGCTGTCACTCTCCTGCTGGTCTGAGGTACACTCATTTTTATAATACATTTCCCCAAACCTAGATGCCTACTCCCTATTTGCTTTTTAGCATAGCTGAGGGAAGCTTGGAGTTCTTGAACAAAACTTTGCCAGAATTTAAAAGAAGGAGTACCAAAGTAGAAACAAAGAAAGTAACATATATTTTCTGGTCTACTAGCTGTTCCCTGTTTTGCTTTCATTAGCTAACTGTGATAGCAATAATTCCCATTGTTGTATTGTTGACCCAAGAACCTAAGACATCTCTCTAAGCCGTAGATCTGTTTTTTTACATCCAGTTTGCCATATGAGGGTAAATCTCTTTTCTAGGTGATTGACAGACTAGAAGAGATCCAGCTCTAGGAGCAATCTCATCTACCTATGTGCCAGATAGGCCTATGTATGAGAGTATATTACACTATTATCCAGTAAGCCCAGCAATGATACCATACACAGTGCAATACTAAAAACTATCATAGAGAGTATTCCATTGTAGGACTAAAGGTACCTGATGATTTTAGTTCAGCATTGTGGCTGAATTAAAGCATTTATTTCCTTTATTTTATATTCCCCATAAGTCAATGATAGCTTTTACCCACAAAAATCAACACAATGTGGTTTTCAAAAAGATAGTTTTAGTAAGTCTCTTGTAGATAAATCATCCTTTGAACATTTTATTTATAGTGGTCAACATGAATCTGTTGGTATACTGTGGGAAATTAGCTCAAATTATTTTTGATGATAAAAGGCCTATGACCCCAATTAGTCAGTAAACCATTTTAGTTTATTTCCATAGTTATTAAAACTTAATGAGAGCCTACAATGTCCCAGGATTTATGCTAGGTACTTTACACATATTATTAAATTTTTTAATCCTTATTTTGTGAGGTGAGTATTATGCCCAATTTCACATGAAGAAGGAATTGAAGGTTAAAAAAACAAAGCAAGCTGTCTAAAGTTATGCGTCTGGTAAAAAGTAGGGTGGCTACATCTATGCAATTGGAATAAACAGTTTTTCAATATTTTTTCCTTTGACTGAGAACATTTCTTCTTGTCTAGAGATAATAACTATTAAAATCCAGCACTGTGTGTTGATCAATAAAGCATCCAAAAAATGTTATATTTTTCAGCTTAAACTATCAGTTTTGCAGATACAAAATTGATACTTAATTTTAATCTCTAAAAATGTTTTATTATCTAAAATTTATTATTAAAATCAAATAATCTGCTTGAAGAAAATTAAGCTTCTTATGGTGATAGTCAGTTTTCCTTTACATTTATTCCTGAGTTAAAGGCAAATCTATTTCTGGGGGAAAAATGATTTTAACAACATATGTTACTGAAAATACTAGATACATAACTCATATTGTTATCTAAGATTTTTATAGTCAAAACCTAAATGCTTGTAGCCATTTTGAAAAGAAAAAGAACATACTATATTGAAATGATCCTTGAAACTCTTTCTGATTATAGATCTAAGATTATAAGACAATTATCATATTCCTTTAGTGTAGTAAACTTAGTATATATATGAATACACAATTTCCTCTTTATTTTAAGGCAAGAAGTATTACAAGCCAGCACTCATAAATTTTATCAATACAGTAATGAGAGCTATGTAGAAATAGGCTTCATGAAGAATGTTCAATATAAATCAGTGGTGCCCAACGTTTCATTCTTTTATTCATTTATTAAACCATTGATTAATGATTTTTTCATTCATCCATTCCTTCCACTAAGCTAGTAATACCTATATTTTAGGGTTAGACAAGTAAATGACAAGAATTCTTCAAAAAGCATCTTTCTAGGTATACTTTCATAGCCATAGCAAGAAGTCAATTATTTGAAGATCCTGAATATCTATTGATAAAATATGAACAGTTAGATGAGCTAGACCAGAGAGGTTTTAAAATATAAAAATGTTTGATAGAAGCAGTACAACACAATATGGGACTCACTCAAGCTGAATTTGTATTAAATTTCATATTCATATACACATATTTATTCAGCAATAGACTTCAGCACTGCATATACTTGAAATGATTAAGAGCATAGGTCTATCCTTAAAGAACAATATACTTGTCAGACCTACCTATAGGAGTAGTTGTTGAACCTCTTGACTCTCACGACAGAAGGATTTCTTTGTCAATCTGTGCATTGTTTAATTTACAAATTGCATTATGTTGGAGTACTAAGTGGTTGATATCTTTGTGTTTCTTGACATAGTTAAAACACAGATCCAGCATCATAAGTTTGAGGGTTACCTGTAATAAATGTTAGAGGAACAATAACCTATTCACCATGATGTGCTAGTTTACACTCAGGAATCAGTAGAAAACTCTTTGTTGAACTTAAGTAAATAGCTGCTTGACTCTGCAGAAATAGTTCTTAAACTGAAAATCTCAATGCAATGTAATACTTTTTTTCAAGTAATCAGAGAAGTGACTTAGAGATGGTTGTTTAAAACATGGAAAAAACATGACAGTCATTTACTATTCTAAAGCACACTTCACATCCTAGATGTGAATTTAGAGGAGGGAATAACAAATTGTATCGATATGTAACTTATTTGTATAGAATGGGGTGAGCAGCATGCAGACAGAGGCCAATGAAACTAGGATTGGAAATTCTCTTTCATTTGTATCTGAATGTGGATGGCTTTATATTTGTGCCATTTCCTGCTGATCCCATATCAAACCACTGTTATCACATAATGCCATAATTTGATTTATATTTTAATGCCCACATAAAAGCACTAGAAAAAAATTCAAGAGCAACCAGAATTCTAAAGTGAAGACATAATCTAAATTTCTTTATATAAATAATTATTTTCAGGCCATCAAAGATTGATGTTACATTAACTAAGTTAATATAAAAAATGAATATTTATTAATAATGTAAATACTAACAAAAGTCCTGGTTTTGTAGTCAAGCAAGCTTGGCTTTGAATCTTAATCCCTCCATTTCTTATGTGCAAGTAATTCCATGTGACTTGTACGCTTATATAGAGAACAGAAAAAAGCAACAATTTTACTTAACACTAACTGTTATTTTATATAAGGTACTTCATAGGTAACCAATATTGTTGACACTTAAAAATATCTTTGCCAAATACCCTTTATTAAATACACCTCCTTTTTCACTCTGAATAAACAAGAATTCTGTAGGTCTGGAATTTGGTGAGGATGAAGTCTGTGAATATCAGTTACCACTTTACTAGTATTTTTTATGTTTAATCTCCACGACATTATAAGAAATGTTAACCAGGTTTCTTTCCAAAGACAAGAGGCATTTGTGTTTAATATTGGCTTATGTTGTTTTACAAAAAGAGTAATGACTTGTATCTGGAAGGCTTGGGTTTAGATGTCATCTCGAAAATTTTTAGTTATGTGGCAATGGGCAAATCATTTATTACTCTGACTTTCAGACTCTTCATATGAAATTCTGTGGGATAACATAAAATGTATTTAAGTGAATACATTCAGTGTTAAATGGCATTTTGAACAAAAATTCTTTTTGCAACTGATCTGGCTTTTCAGTCTTAAAAATCATCAAGATCAATTGATGTCAGGTAATATGAACTGTATTGGCTAGATCTGGTCTTCATTCTAATTAATTCTGTAACATGCCTCTTATTAAAATGAAGTGTTCTTAAGAAACATCTACTTTTACATACTTACCTACAAATTAACAGTGTTTTTCTCTAAAATCTACTTTGCTGTTAGTAATTTGAGCTAATATAGAGATATTTCTAGGTATAAATAATCTATTATTCTAAAAATGATGGAAGTCTTATACTGATCATTATATTAATAGTTGTTCATACTAGTAGTTTAGACTAATGACTATTCTTTTGTGCCTTGACAAATAAGTAATTTACACTCAGGATATATTTTAGTCCATAACAAATATAAAATTTAGTTCCCTCAAGATTGATCATTAAGATAAAATATTATTGTACACTAACACATCATATAAGATAATATCACAGCATGTTGTTTGTTTGTTTTCTACCACTTTTTTTTCGAATGTTTCTGGTTACTAACAGGTCATCTACAAAATGTCACACAGAAATAAATCTCATGATTCTGTAAGACAAACAGTAATGTATTCACCAGATTATGGATTCTGGGTCTAAATTAACAATGCCTGATGCTTTCTTTTAGAAATGTATGTACATTAATCCCAAAAATATAATAGTTGTAAGAGAAACAGAAATAGAGGATTTTTTTAGGTAGATTATCAAAAACCAGAACATCTTTTTTGAGTGCACTCTATTTCCATGTGACACATTTGAATTCTCTCCCTGGATTTTTAATGAAAAGACACAAGGGAATGTTGTTCTTTAGCATTGCAACATAAAGATACTTAAAGTGCACCAAAGTAAGATTCCCTTCTCGCTGTTCTTTGATGCATAGCTCTTTAGTTTCCATAATCCTTTTCTATTTATGACAGTAAATTTTGCTTTTTTATTTAAGCTACTTTGAGACTATTTCTTTTTCATACAACCCAATTCAGTTCTGACAGTTTTATTCATAAATGTGAAATGGAAAAATGTTTAAAATCAAAACTTTGTAGCTCATTTGGCAGCAAAGTATGGTGAAATTTGTGTCAACCTAAACTTACATAGGCTACTTATAGATTTCATTACTCCTGGTTGGAATGAACATTCATATATTTTACTTAGAAATAATAACATGGAGCTGTCCAGACTCTGGTAGAGGTATTACATAATATGCAAAATGCAAAATTCTGACATACATGAATTTGCAAGATGTTTTTTTATATTTTATATGCTTATTTCAGTAATTTGGGGACTTAGCTCTTGACTTTTAATATTTATTGCCAAAATAGTTTGATTTGATGGTCTGTTTCCATTGTAATATAATTAGATGTTTTAAAAAGTTTTTTTAGAGAACACAAAAGCAGATATCTATGACCATATGTCCTTCACTTTCATTGAATAAATGATCTGGGCTGCCATTTTAAACTATGACTTATTCTTAAATTCATTTCAATGCAATACAAATATTAACAAGTCTACTAGAGTTTCTGCAATGTTTGCAATAGTTACATATACAGAAAAAAATATGTTCTAAGTGCGTAGTTATAAATTGTACTTTAACTAAAGCAATCAGGAAACAATTTCTGAATACTTTGTGACATATTGCTAAACTGTATACAACAAAATGTTAAAAACTGTTGGACAAAGAATATGAATTATGCAATAAATTTTGATATCCCTAGTAAATGTATAATAAAACAGAACTGACTTACCCTTCTGACATAAGTTTTATGAGATATCATCCAGGTAGTATCTTGTGACACACTCTAAGTTCATGAACTGTTTCCTGCATCGCATCCAAATTGATATCAGAAGAATATGACAGTACAACACATGGGATATAAAATTCTTCATAAAACATTACAACACAGTGAAGATGGTTTCAAGCTGCTTCCTGACTCTGTTTAGAGTATTTAGAATATTTAGATTTTATTTGAAGCCACATGTTCTATTAATGTATAATATTCAAATGTTTCTTTTTCTTCTATAAATTGTACTTTGTCTTTATCTCAAATTTCAAGTGTTCAGACCAGGCTTTATAAATAAAGCATAAAAAATTCACTTACAGAAATTGTGAATTGTAGGCGAATCACATGAATACCAAAAGTTAGTGCAGATGTAAGGATATGGGCAATTTTTGCTTGAATATGGTACTTAAAGAATTTTTTTAAGACGTTAAGGCTAGCCAAGTTATCTATATGCAATTTAATTTTAAAGCCAATACATGAATATACCTTACTGGCATTGTCTGGATAACCCAAAAGCACAACAGAACAAAACAAAACATAACTTGGTATTGAAAAACAATGGAGTTTTCTGATTCCACTAAATCACCATTTTCTGAATATGAGTATACAGGTAATAAATGGGTAAACATGTAATAAACTTGCTACACAAATAGAATTTTATGTTATTTATTTTATAAATAAATTTTCAGATAATAATGCCAATGAATAAGCAATTGAAACTGACAAATGCAAAGTTCTAAAGCAAAGGGTGGCTACAGTGTTTTGCTCCCTGAAGTGAAATTGAATAACTACTACCATTGCCATTGCATCCTTAGGCTTCTTCTTCATTCCTGTTTCTTTAGTAATGGTTGGCTGATGCATTACTACCCACTGGGGCAATGCCACTAATGCTGTTGCTGCAATTGCTGCTGCAATGGCATCAAAAGAATTCTTCAGGCTATTAGGCCAGGTATAAAAGCGAGACACAAGTTCAATCTGGACCCCTGAAGAGACGCTCTCCAAGGTCTTATCAGCTGTAATCTTTCTGAAAGCTCACGGTCATCATGTCTGGACTAGAGCAAATAAAAAATCTCAATAGGTAGTCTGTTCAAGAGAATAGAAAAATCAGTAGAATTAGATGATTTTATGGCAATTGTATCAATGAATGAGGCAATTTTTCCACTTTTACCTATTTTTTAAACATTTTATTTGACAAGTGCATAGGCATAGCTTCTGAAAATTATTTGAAAAGTCAGTGTTTATATGCTCTGCACTTAATTTTCTATACTGTGCTTGCAAATTACTATCTTTGGACAGCACAGGGCTTCTGAAGACAAGGGAAATAAATTTCAACAAATGAAATCAATTCTGTAATGAACAGTTTAGTGCAAATAAATATAAATTCCATTTGTTTCCATATTTCTTATACTAAAAAACCTCTCACTTTGTTACTATATTATAAAATCTATTGCCTGGTGTTTTGACATATACTTGCCTAAAAATGCTAGATTCTGTAATATTTATATAATACTAATCTAAGAATACCATGAAAATCTGAAGTTTTTGATTCTTCCATGAATAGTATTTTTAAAAAGAATGAGAAAATATTTATGATCATTAGATTCATTAACTTTGATTTAGAATAATTTACATGTACTTTTTATAATAATTAAGTGATTGTATAATTTTACCAAAGATACCAGAATGGTCTTTTATTAAATATTAGAATAGAATTACCAAGTCTTACCTTTGATTAAAAATAAAGATAAATCATTTGATGTCACTTTGTCCTTTTTCACTGACAACTATGATACACTTCAATTCCAAAGTGAGTGACAAGATATCATCAAAGAATTACTTTATGTTCATTTAAGTTCTGTGAAAATATTAGAAAAACTAAAACTCATAAAATTTTTAGTTTTTTTCCTTCTTGAGTGATAAAATAATCTGTGATCATACCCACACTTATTACTGGTATCACTAAGAAATAGGAAGAAGATGGTTTTTAAGTAATATGAAACAAACTGGCCTTAATGTTTCTGTTATTAAAATTTGAAGACAGCAACAAATACAAAATTATCTTTTATGTTTATATAGGGGATGTTTATATATCACTATATTTTAAAATATTAATACTTATGTAAATTCTATAAGCTTCATATTCAAGACTATGAATTGTGTGATTGTGTGTATGCAGAATATGATCTCATCAAGGCTCAGAATATTTTGTTTAAATATAACAACTGTAATTTTAAGAATTGTTTTGATAATGAAGGAGGTATTTAGAATTGCTTATAAGTACTCCTTCACAGAAATATAAACTTTTTCCAATATGGCTATGTCTTTTTCAAAATAGAATTAAAATATGGTCTAAAGACATGCTTAGTTTGGTTCTTCTGTGCTCTTATTGGTATTGCCTCAGCCAAACTTGTCATAGTTTTGATTTATATAGCAGACAAGATATCTGCAATAACAATACTGAAAGAAATAATTTCTTAAATATTACACCAAAAAGTCTAACCATGAAAAAATATGGGTAATTTAGATATCATTAATTTAAAAAAATGTTTTGAGGGAGGGAGACACAGAGAGAGACTAGATTAAGTATTAAAATAACATGTTTTACACAATTGCTTATTTCTCTTTACTTTAGAGCAGGGGCTCTTCATCTGGGTTCTATGAATTTGGGTGGGAAAAATTCATCCTTGTTCTCCTAATCTATCTCCAACTGAAATTTACCAGTTCTTTTCTTTATGAAATAAACATAGTGATACTACAGCAGGATTGCATTGCCTGTGACACTGTTGCCAGTTTAAACCATAGATATGTTTGTATCATGCTACAATTGTTGCAGATAATATGGATTCTGCTCCATGTCTGCTGCTTCAAAATCAGTCGTGACACCTGCTGCTGGACCTTCTTAGTTAATGTTATCAGTAAAGAAGCACACAACACAAGTATAATGTATTTTATAACAACAACAAAACAACAAGATTTAAATGCTTCGTTGACCTGGTATAGGAAAAAAAAGGAAGAAAAATCTTAGAGACTAAAAACAACAAGAAAACTGAAAATGACTAAGTCACAAGGAAGAGTGAGTCCTGAGGCTGGCAATGACCTTTAGCATCTGTCAATACTTGCTGGTCTAGATATTTGATTTTATTGGTCATAGGTCAGAAAAAGATTCCTACATAAAGCTCTGACTCCAGAAACTGTCATCCTCAATGTGTGATCAGGAAAAACAAAAATCAAAACCAAACATTAGAGGGAAAAAAAATATGAATAACAACTTTTAATTTTCTTGGCCTTGGTTCTGTTTGATGGTGGGAAGGAAAGAAGCCTGATTTGAGAATGTGTAACATAAACATAATTCCATCTTCAACTGGGTTTGAAGGTGGAATCTGTACAACTTGTGTTGCTGGGGGTGGAGAAGGTAATGGGGGAGGGCACAAACCACAAGAAAATTTTTTTCTTTAAAGCCATTTAAGGCTATTGATGCCCACAGAAAACTGGTAGCAACAAGAAAAAAAGTAATATCTATAAGAATAGACTATGATAAAAGACCTTAAAGAATTCCAAGACCTAGTATACCATAAAACATGAGTTCATTCTATAATAAAATAAAACAACAAAAATTCCACAAATACAGCAACAAGAAAAAGCATTAGCAATCGAGTCTGCAAACATGCCTTAAGGGGGAAAGAATGGCCTTTCTGATAGATACTCAATTGATTGGATTTCCATAAGGAAAAAAATAAACTTTGACCCATTCTTTTCATCATGCATGAAAATTAATTGATTTAATTTTCAATTGATTGAGACCAGATTGATTGAGACCTAAATGCAAAAAGTAAATGAATAAATCTTCTAGAAGGTAGTATAGGAAAATATTTTCTGTATATCAGATTAGGGGAAACAATTTCTTAAATGTGACACAAGAGTCTAACCATCAAAAAAATGTATGGACAATTTGGATATCATTAATTTTTTAAAACCTTCTGTTTGGTAGGGAGGAGAGAGAAAAAATTTATACTTGTAAAATTTATCCATAAAAGGATTCATTTAACAATTTACATAGGACTGTGAATGGACTGTAAAAAGAATTCCTACAAATCAATAAGTAAAAAGTAGATAACCCAATCATTTAAAAAATAGGCAAAGCCTTGAACAATCACTTCAGAACAGAGGATATCCAAATAGTCAATAGTCACATGAAATGTTGCTCAATTATTTAGCAACATGGGGAAATGTAAATATAAAATCACACCAAGATAATACTACAGATCCAACAAAATCCCTGAAAAAGAAATAATTATAAGCTGGGCGTTAACAAATTAGAGGAACACCTGGAAGTCTCATACAAAACTAGAGGGTTACCACCATGGTGAAAATCAATTTGGTAGAATTTACTAAAACTGGAATTCACATACCCTACGGTTCATTAAATAGTATATTATTTACTATATGCTCAGGGGAAACGGGTGTCTGTGCAACATATGGGTCAATACTATTCATACTGACTTGATTCAAAATGAAAAACTGGAAGCCTTCTAATTATCCATCAATAATAGAAAGAATAAATAAACTGAGGTCTATTTATAAAACACAATACCATATCCCAGTAAAAATAATGAATTATCATAATAATTATAACATGGATGATAATAATAGACAAAATGTTAAACAAAGGAAGTCAGACATCAAAAAATGTATTTTATACTTTTCTATTTAAAAGAAAGTCAAAAACAGGCAAACTTAGTATTTGTTGATAGAATTCAGAATACTAATAACTTTTGAGGGTATATTCAAAGCAAGAGGGAGGCTTCTAAAATTCTAGTAATGTTTCATACCTGGATCTGTGTGATGGTTATACAGGTGTATACATTTGTACATCAAATTATATACTTAATAACTCTGCATGTTACTCTCTATAGGTTATTGTCCAGTAAAATTTAATTTCAGAATGGAAAATAACCCTGCTCAGGAATCAGCAATAGATCAATCCCTACCAGAACTAATAGAAGGAGACTATAACATTTGGAATTGCCATACACAGATTATAAAATATATTTTTTTATGTAAGTAAAGAAAAATATGGGTGAATGATGAAGTAACAGATTATAAAGTGAGATCCAGTGAGTCCACATACAAGCACATACCTTAGAGAACTATTGCATATTTGTCTAACTAAGGAGACATAAATTAGAATATTAGAATATAAATAGCAATATTGTAATAGCAATATTTGTAATAATAAACAAATATATAAACAAATAAATAAACTTGGAACAACCTAAATGCCTATAGCTATATATACTTGGTTTTTTAATCCAATATATACTATGAAGAATTAATATGACTAAAATACAAATATAGATATTAATGAGGATAAATCTGATTTAACATAATAATGAAAGAAACAGTTCTAGAAGAGAATATAACATATAGTTAAATTTATAGTAAGTTAAAAATCCAAAACTAGGGCTTCCCTGGTGGCGCAGTGGTTGAGAGTCCGCCTGCCGATGCAGGGGACACGGGTTCGTGCCTCGGTCCGGGAAGATCCCACATGCCACAGAGCGGCTGGGCCTGTGAGCCATGGCCGCTGAGCCTGCACGTCTGGAGCCTGTGCTCCACAATGGGAGAGGCCACAGCAGTGAGAGGCCCGTGTACCGCACACAAAAAAATCCAAAACTAAAAAGTATAATGTTTAGGATACATACACATACAGAAAAACTATAAAATAAACAAATTTAAACAAAAAATTCTGGATTATGAGAATCTAGGAGGGACACAGTGTGTACTTCAAATTTTGACAGCAGAACTATTCCCTTAAGCTTTGTTATGAGTGCTCAGGTTTTCATTTTATCATTATTATTCATGCTTTTCACATAGCTTATGAATATTTCTCAATGTTCATTAAAATTTATTTAGACTTGTATTTAAAACAAGGGAATGATAATCTCACATTACTATCCTAATAGTATTTACTTGAGATGAGGAACTGGGAGAAGGAAGTAATATGAATGAAGGAACAGCACACTGGAGGCTTTAAATGGTTTGATAATCCCATTCTTAACTAAATAGACATGCAAAGGTATTTTAAAATTACCATCATGTGTATTTCATATATCTTTGCATATTCACTTATATAACATTTGATATATGATATATTGTACTTAATTTATATATGTGATAAATACTTTTGCATATATACTTTGGAACATCCTGAAATTAAGTTGTTGCTAACACTTAAAATCAGAAAATTAATACATATCTATATTTTGTGTTTCTCTGGAAGAATAAGAGACCTGTGCAAAACATGTACAAATAATGGCCATTGTTGGCTGAAATGAGACAATGGTATCTACTTAAGATTAATGCATTTTCTTTTAGTACCCACCCATTTTTCCATAGCACCCACCAGATCAATTCACTTATAAGTGTTATCACATTCACTCCTCTTTGTACTGAAATTTATAATGGCAATTGACATGCTTTAAAATGTCCTAACCATCTGAATGAACAAATATGTATTATAATATCAAAACAAGTAAACAAATGCAGCTTCATTTCAAGATTAAAGTTTAAATAAACATCTAAAATATTTTAATTGGAAAATATATATTTTACTCACTACTACTCCTGTTATCACGTATGTTTCTTATAAATAGAATTAAGTAATTTTTCTGCTAGGTAGCACCTGAAGAGGGGAAAGCATGAAAATTCCCAGCAAAAAATGTTACCAGTATTTGTAAAAACTCAGTATATGTTTCTGAAATAGGCTACAATTTCACTAAATATATATTAGCACTCTCCGTAAATATTTTATCATACTGTATGTGGGCTTGTAGCGTTGGTATAAGCAACCATATGAGTGGTTATATACATTGAATGGTAAATGTCCATCTTAATGTTGAATAAACACAAATTTTGTCAACAGGTAAAGAAAATATTCCAAGAAAGTTGAAGTGATACCATGTTTATTTCCTATCAAATGATTAATAATTATTAATGGTAATTAAATAGTTGAATAATCATATTGAAAGGATGAAATGTGTATTTGGAGAGGAAAATTCAGGAATAGAACAAAAAAATAAGGAAATATATGATTAATAGATTTCTGAATATGTATATGCTTGGCTCTAAATAAAGAGTACAAAGTGCTGTGTGTACAAGATTCATGATTTCTTAAATTATCTATCATCTCCCAATGTATCTCAATCCTTTGTTCAACCGTGCCCCTTTTCTCTTTAAATATCCGTTTATCTTCTTTGTGGATATTGTTGCTTGATTCACAATTTTGACTCGACTTTTGAACTTGGATACACTTCCCACTAACCTATAATTTAAGGTATTCATCCTACCCATTCACTCCACACACATTTTTTTTTTTTTTTTTTTTTTTGCGGTACGCGGGCCTCTCACTGTTGTGGCCTCCCCCGTTGCGGAGCACAGGCTCCGGACGCGCAGGCTCAGTGGCCATGGCTCACGGGCCCAGCCGCTCCGCGGCATGTGGGATCTTCCCGGACCGGGGCATGAATCCGTGTCCGCTGCATCGGCAGGCGGACTCCCAACCACTGCGCCACCAGGGAAGCCCACACACACATTTTTAAATGAGAAAAAAGTAAATGTGCAATATTTTGAGCTAAAATAATGAGTAAAACCACCTGGGAAAAACCATGGTAATCTATGCCTGGCCTGCTGAATAACTGAAGGACACCAGGAGTGACTTAGATGCAGACATCAGGGTGAAGAATAGCATGAAAGCAGAAGGAGAAGCAGATAGGGGCAAACTTGGAGGACCTTGCTGGCCACTTTGTTATTGTTCTTCAGTTCAAAGAGAAATGGTAATATTTTTAGGTGAATTTCATCAGAAGGGAATGCAGTGCTATTGTATTATATTTTGATAAAATCGTATTTGCTGCAGTATCGTTATGGCTTGAAGGAAAGCTAGAGGAGCTGAAAGAAATTAAGTTAGGAGGCTGTTCCAGTGTCGAAAGCTGAAGGCTAATTAGAAAAGGACAGTGCAATGAAGATTCTGAGTAAAGGGCAAATTAAGTGACAGAAGTTAAAATTAACAGGGCTGGTGCTCAACATAAAATGGTGGGAGTGTAAGATATTAAAGCTAAGTCTTATATTACTGACGGATACCATAGAATGGAAGGTAAGGTCGTTTATCGAGAGGCAAAAAAGTGGAAGATGGCTGAGTTTGACAAAGATCGCGAAGCTTCAACTTTCAATACATTGAATTCAAGGTACCTTTGAACTAGTACCATGAGAGTTCATACAGGAGGTTGAATTCTTCAGTCTGAAAGTAAGGTACTAACTGAAAGATGCTCATTGTTTTTAGTAGAATGGAGGTTTTAGTTGCGATTAGCTGTTTCAGAGGAATGTTGGCACAAAACCCAGATTATATTGTTCTAAGGAGTGAAAGAAAGAGAAAAGAGTGAGAAAATGGAAACGAAATACAAGCAAAACTTTATACGAGCAGAGCACTTTGAGGGATTACTAGGGGTGTATTACTGAAATTACTGTCTAGATGCAGATCAAATTGCTTTAACAGAGAGATGGACTTTCAACACAAAAAACAGAGATGAATATTGATTAACAGAGTGTTTCCTATGACTGAATTAAGAAGTGAACATTCAAAATTCAAGGGAAATTTTAGCCACACAATGTATAGGGAAGAATTTATACTGTAAGAACAGCAATGAGGAGAGAGTGGTTTATGTCTGGTTTGTATATGACAACACACTGAGTGAGGGTACCTGTTAGATTGGTGTGACTCTTGGTTCCTCTGGGAGATGGAAGTCTCACTGCTGGCAAGATGGGCAATCAGTTGACAGCAGATAAAACAGCCTTGGTAAGCAGGATACCTCGCTGTTGTACCCATCTACAGCCTCCTTCTCTGCCACCGTGGCTACGATATCCACGTGCCCTCTGGCTAGCTCTAGGATGAACAGTGACAAAGTCTGGCTTGTAAACAGAATGATTTTGTCTGTTTGGTTGTTCATGCCTTTTCCATGGCAGATGCTTTATCATGAGAACTAATATGTGACACAAAAATCTTCACACTCTATGTCCACATTCATCCACAGGGCCTCTTACTCAGACCTCCTTGTCTACCATCTTCCAGTCTTTTTCTTTTCCATGTACCTGGTCAGCGGGTCAGGCCATTTGACACCTAGAAGCAGTCTTCTAAGCACTTTTAAATATATTAACTATTTTAAGCCTCAATAAAACCCTATAATATAGGTATTAGTATTATCGTCTCAACTTTAATGATGAGGAAAGTCTTTATTTGCCCAAAGTCATACTGTGAGTAAATGGCAGAGCCAGGATTTGAATCTAGGCATTATGGCTCCTGTGTCCTTTATGCTTGTGACCTTTCATTAGATTAGCTCTACCCAATTAAGAAATCTGACAAATATGTTGTACACTTGCCAGGTAAATCATTGCACCGATGTGGAGCAAGAATCCAGGAATGTTTAGGGATAACAAACAAGTGTGCATAAAAGTCCTCTACCTCAAAATGGGATCTATTGTTTCTATTTGAGTTTAACTGTTCTACAATTAGCTAATAGACTACATTTACTAAATGTGACTCAACGTTATTAGACATATTTGATAGAGCCAGCCTTTATGGCCTCAAAAATAACATGAATAAAAGCAATTTTTACCCTGGTTATCATGATACAGAATTCACAGTGGCAAATTGAGATATTAAATTCATAGTGGCAAACTGAGATATTAAATTCCTCCAATTCTGTGACAAACTGTGACTGTGATGGAATTACATTTTAAAGTAAATAGAATAGCACATCTAATTATTACTCATTCTAATTCATGACCAACATGACCCAACAAGATTAATTTGCAAATAAATGATACACAACTTAAATGGATATACAATGTTTTAATTGCCGAGGGTATTTGCCTATAAATAAAATAGAGGATTTTCCCCCCTAGAGTGTTTATTTCCGTTTCTTCTCCAGCAAACCTATGCATTAAAAACTGTTACCTTAGGGCTTCCCTGGTGGCGCAGTGGTTGAGAGTCTGCCTGCTGATGCAGGGGACACGGGTTCATGCCCCGGTCCGGGAAGATCCCACATGCCGCGGAGCGGCTGGGCCCATGAGCTATGGCCGCTGAGCCTGCACGTCC
>NW_021703777.1:127655457-127766817 GCF_005190385.1 Monodon monoceros
AAAAAAAAAAAAAAAGTTGAAAAAAAAAATTGTTACCTTAATATTTCCTAATCTTTGTGTAATATTGGAGTGACTCAGAAGGGGGGCTCCGGCTCCCTAACTTCCAGCTCAAAGAACACAGAAGAAGTTCAGACTCTGATCTACATTCATAGAAATTATTCAGAACTTGTGTATCATATTACCACAATCTAAGGAATTGGGAACCTTTGATCAACTTACCTATTTCTTTCACTTTTATATTCTTATTTTCCTAATGAGTACAGAAAACATGGAGAAATAAACCCCAAAATAAAAAAGAAGTATAACTATCTTTCTTTTTTTTTTTGAAATACGATCAATTGGGGATGATACCTATTAGCTACCTTCAGGATTTATGCTTCAGTTTTAGTGTTTCCGAACAAATTTTGTGGTAATAAGGAAATGTTCTGCATAAGCAAAAAGCTTAGAGTTAACGTAAATCCTGATCCAGCTCAGGTTCTCTGTGGATTATACTTTCTTTGAGTGACATTTTTATCTGATTTAACAAACAGTGGCATGCCTGGTACTAGTGGGAGCTGGAATTAGAAAAAAACACAGCTATGGTCCTCAGTCTACAAGGACAGATAATACAATGTACAAAATGACAGTCTCAGAATGGGATTTTGATGTGCCATTGGCACCTAAAAAGGGGAAAAGTTCCTTGAATGGGAAAGATTGCAGTAAGTTTCATGGAGAACGTAACATTTTATTTAACCCATACTTTGCAAAAGTTTCAAAATGCATGCTGAGGCCTTCAAGCTCAGAAAGTAGGCCAAAGAGTTACAGGTATGTGAAAGGGGGAAAAATACTTACACTAGAGATGAAGTTGATTAAAGGAAAGTACACAAAAGGGAGGTGTCTTCATTCTGTATCATGTTTCTCACATCCATTTTGTTTCTATCTTTTTTTTTTTTTTTTTTTTGCGGTACGCGGGCCTCTCACTGTTGTGGCCTCTCCCGCTGCGGAGCACAGGTTCTGGACGCGCAGGCTCAGCGGCCATTGCTCACGGGCCCAGCCGCTCCGCAGCATGTGGGATCTTCCCGGACCGGAGCACAAACCCGTGTCCCCTGCATCGGCAGGTGGACTCTCAACCACTGCGCCACCAGGGAAGCCCTCCATTTTGTTTCTACAATATTACTCTTGTCAAAGTCACCTGCTAATATTGTACGATTCAGTGATCAATTCTAAGCTCACATATTTGACAAATATTAGCAACTTTTGGCTCATTCTCTTTTTCTTTAAGTTTTTGTTCGCTTGGCTTCTGCGGTAACATAATCCTCTGCACCCACCTACCCCACTGGCATTTCTGTCTCAGTCTTCTAGTATGAATTATTCTTATTCCTGACCTCTAAATGTGGCTATGACTGGTGTTTGTCCAAGGGCCTTTCTCTAACTATTTTCCACGCTAAGTGATATCATCTGGCGCTATGGTTTTAAATACTATCTATACACCAATAACTCCAAATTGATATCTCCAATTCAATCATCTTGGCTAAATTACACAGTTGAATGATCTCTTAAATGCTACACAGGCCATGCAAAATTAATATACCCAAAGTCAAACCTGAATCCCAGCTGGCTTCTTCTCTCAGATTCTCCCATAACATTTAATAACAAGTCCACGTATTTATTTTCTCAAGTTAATTCTTGCTTAGTTTGTTTTTCCACATCAAAAATCAAATTGCTTAGCAAATTCTCTCAACTTTACCTTAGAAATACCGTTGACCCTCGAACAACACAGGTTTGAACTGTGCGGGTGCACTTATATGTGGCTTTTTAAACTGAATATATTGGAATTTTTTTTGAGATTTGAAACAACTTGAAAAGACTTGCAAACAAAGTAGCCTATAAATATTGAAAAAATTAAGAAAAAGTTAAGTATGTCATGACTGCATAAAATATATGCAGATACTAGTCTATTTTATCATTAGCTACCATAAAATATATACAAATCCACTATAAAAAGTTAAAATTTATCAAAACTTATGCACACAAACAGAACGGACATGGCGTCATCCACAGAGAGCTCAAGAAGAGTGAATCAAATAAGCAGATTTTAAAGGGGAGATGGTATATGGAGGAAGCAAACAGCATCGGGTGAGTTTGTGATTTCAGTGGCTCTGCCCAGCCTACAGACTTTCTGGATTCTGGTTTGCAGTATCAGGGGAAGGAGTCAAGGCACCTAAGGCTCCTAGACAGGTTGGGGGGAAGATTACCCGGAAAGGAGAGAGCCAGAGAAAGGTAACTCCAAAATGTATGGATAAATTCTACCCAGATCTCAGGACAACCTCTGAACCATGCATTTGAAGGGTGAACTGAGGTCATTCTGAACTGAAGTTTGAGCTACCATCCATGGTAGGCAAGAGAGAGTTTGCAAAGTGAGTCTGATAAAGTTAATTGTCTGGTAAAACAAATATAGCAACAGTCTGCAAAGAAATGTAGTAGAATCAACAATCTACACAACACATTTCTAATGTTGAGAGTATAATTCAAAATCATTCAACATACAAAGAAACATGAAAATGTTCTTGAAGGAAAAGATGATCAATAGAGTTCACCATGTGATGGCTCACACATACATTTTATGTTTTATTGGAAATATAAAATAAGAACTTGAAGGAAGCTATCTTAACCAAGAGGAATAAGGTAAAGGAATTTATTCTTAACATAAATAAGAAGATAAGAGACTTCAGAGAAATAAAAAAATATTGGGAAGAAACAAAAGGAAATTATAAAACTGTAAACTCAAGATCTTAAATTAAAAAAAAAAAAATCCCTGGGTGGATTAAGTGGCAGAAAGGAGTTGAAAGGGAAAAGGGCCAGTGGACTTGAAAATAAATCAATGAAAATTATCCAATAAGAGAGAGAAAAAATGGACAAATAATGAACAGAATCCCATAGACCTGGAGGACAATGTAGAAGGTCTAACATGTGGGTAACTAAAATCTCAGAAGGAAAAATAAAAGAAAATGAGGCAGAAAAATACTTGAAAAATTAATAGTTTAAAATTACCTTCAAATACTGGAAGACATAAATTTATAAATTCAAGAATCTCAGCAAAACTCAAATGGCTTAAATTTGAAGAAAACCACTCTTGGCCACAACTTAAACTACTAAGAACCCAAAATCAAGAGAATGTCTTACAAAAAGTTTTCACTCCCTAACAGCATGTAACATAGAGGCATCACAATGTATGGTTAAACACCCTGTAGCTGAAGTCAGACTACACATGTTCAAGTATTGTCTCTACGGCTTGAGGAGGCCAAAAATATATTTGTGACTTTTCAGGCCAGACCATGGACAACTACAATGGCTTTACCTGGCAGGCCTCATGGGGGGAAGCTGCCCTCCCCACACTACCCTTGATGCAAGCATTACAGTCTCTGGAGGGGTTGCAGTCAAGGATTCAGACCCCCCTGGCCAGCCACGCTATTATGAAGTTTGCATTCCTGGCTCAGGCACCTACATTCCTAGATTTATTTATGTAAGGTTTGCAGCTAAGATCTTCTTCAGGCACCTCAGCTGCAGCCTCGTTATGGGCCAGAGGGTTGGGGGTAGGGGGTACCTTGAAGATATTTTTGTCCACTCTCAGTATCTAGAAGTATTCTATTCCTAGCCCTCTCCCTTTATCCTTCCTCTGACTGCTGGGTCCATAAAATTTTAGAAGCCTTTTGTTCTGGGCTCCCTTGGAGGTGAGATGGCTTTCAGATCTGTGCTGATTCACCTGACTCGTTAATTTTCTTTTTTTTTAAATTGATGTATAGTTGATTTACAAAGTTGTGTCATTTTCAAGTGTAGAGCAAAGTAATTCAGCTATAGCTGAAAAAGAATATATATATATATATATATATATATAAGTTCTTTTCAGATTTTTTCCATTATAGGCTACTACAGGATATTGAATATAGTTCCCTGTGCTATACAGTAGGTCCTTGTTGTTTATCTATTGTATATATAGTCTTGACCGGTGCACTGTTCTATGTGGGAAAATGGAACCGGTGAAGTTGATGCTTTCCCTGGTTGAGTCTCTTGCTTACACTATAACAGTAAATAATTAAAGTCTTGATTCTTACTTCCATTTGACCTGCTGATTTAATCCACTACTCCAGCACTTGGCAATTTAACTCTCTTTCTAGCTCAAATGAACTCTAGACCAGTTGGCTCAGCGAGCAGGGTAGTTCATTAAGCATAATGCCATCGTGAAGAGCGAAATGGCTGAAAATCCTGCAAGGCAACTCTCCAAGTCTGGGGCACATTCTACATGGGTGCTATGGATTATTTGCAAGAATCTGAGGGTCCCATGAAGACTTCACCAATAGGTCTTGGAAACTCCTAGAACAGCTCATGGACACTTCACGTAATGTGGCAACTGGTGATGGGGAGTGCTAACAGAACAGTGTAGCATTCTTGGGGGATGCTAGTGCATTGTTGATATAAGTGTTTTTGGTTCTTTTTTTTTTTTGCTTCCCAGGAGAATCTTTGATCCTTCTCTTTTGACCCTGACTCCTGGCTAAGTTTACTTAGTGGGTCAGATTAGAGATCTAAAAGAAGAGTTTGAGAAAAACTAGGGAAGCAGTTCCCTAGACACTGTTTGTGGCTTTCAAACAATAGGACCAGAGATGGTCGAGGGACCCCCGGGAGCTGAGTAACTCCAAGCAGGTGCCGATAAAAACTCAGCAGTGCAGCAAACTGTTGACATTTCAGAAAAAAAAAAAAAAAAAGAGAGAGAGAGTATAGAGCTGCTCAATATTGATTTGTCCAGTAGCAAAGACACCTTCGAGATTTAGTTGCATCTTCTCCGGAGGTATCTTGCCCAAGCCAAGAAGGGAGAGTGGCCAAGTGTGGGGCAGTTGCTACAAACTCCCTCCTCAGAGCACCCAGAGAGCAGGTGCTACCAAGAAATGACATGAGCTGCAGCAGCAGTGCCAGCCTGCCCTGCACAGCCTCCTGGAGACAGGCCAGGAAACAGCTGCCCACTCCTGCTGGCTGCTCTGCCCAGCTCTCCACCTTCCTCGCCCCAACCCAGAGAACTAGTGGCTAAATCCTGCTGGGCAGCCCTGTGACTGACAAGGGCTCTGTTTCCTTCACCCATCCCCTATGGGCTTTCAGAAGTAAACTGAAGTAGAACTTAAGCCCACATTCTTCTGTCCCCAGGGAGAACCAGAGGCCATGTGCTAAACTTAGAGTTAAGTGGGGAAATAAAAGAAAATTGCACTTTTCAGGCGTTTTAGATAATGGTGTACAGGTGACAGTGGTCCTGGCAAAGCTTGACATCAAAATAAGGGAAAAAGAAATAACGATTTCTGCTTTGGGGGTTGAAACCACCACCACTGGGACACCTGCCCTGATTCTGGGTGGGCCCCTTTGGGTCCCTACAAACCTCTGTAGGAATATATTCTTGCTGTTGACCTATTGTCTATGTGCACCTCTGTTAGACTTCACCCCACATTTTTCTTTTGGTAACTGTAAAGAAATGGTCAACTTACATTTAAGATTATTCAAGCTGTGACCTCTCAAGATAAACAGTAAGAATTAAATTCTAAATTTTAAATCAAAGATTTTAGGATTAATATTACTTTAAGATAACTATCCAAGAGATGGGCACACCTTGGAGATATCACAGGTTCGGTTCCAGACCACCAAAATAAAGTGAACATCAAAATAAAGCGAACCACACATTTTTGGTTTCCTGGTGCCTATAAAAGTAATGTTTACACAGTACTTTATTAAGTGTGTGACAGCACACCTTTTTATGTTTAATAAAACAATGTATATACCTTAATTTAAAAATATCTTATTGCTAAAAAAAAATGTTATAATCATCTGAGCCTTAAGCGAGTCTCAACATTTTGCTGGTGGAGGGTCTTGCCCCTATGCTGATGGCTGATGATGGATCCGGGTGGTGGTTACTGAAGGATGGGGTGTCTGTAGAAATTTCTTAAAATAAGACAACAAGGAAGTTTGTGCATCGGTTGACTCTTCCTTTCATGAATGATTTCTCTGTAGCACACAGTGCTATTTCATAGCATTTTACCCACAGTAGAATTTCTTTCAAAATGGGAGTCAATTCTCTCAAACCCTGCCATTGCTTTATCAATTCAGGTTACATCATATTCTAAATTCTTCATTGTCATTTCGACAATCTTCACAGCTTCTTCAACACGAGTAGATTTCATCTCAAGAAAACTCTTTCTTTGCACGTCCATAAGAAGCAACGTATCCGTTAACGTTTGATTATAAGATTGCACAAAGTCGCATCTTCAGGCTCCACTTCTAATTCCAGTTCTCTTGCTATTTCCACCACATTTGCAGTTACTTCGTCCACTGAAGTCTTGGACCTCTCAAAGTCATCCATGAGGGTTGGAATCAACATCTTCCAAACTCCTGTTAATGTCGATATTTTGACCTGTGCCCATGAATCATTAATGCTTTTAATGGCAACTAGAATGGTGAATCCTTTCCAGAGGATTTCAGTTGACTTTGCCCAGATCCATCAGAAGAATCAATATAAATGACAGCTATAGCCTTACAAAATATATTTCTTAAATAATAAGACTTGAAAGTCAAAATAACTTCCTTACCCATGGGCTGCAGGATGGATGTTGTGTTAGCAAGCATGAGAACAACATTTATCTTGTATCTCTCCATCAGGGCTCTTGGGTGATCAGGTGCATTGTCAGCGAGCAATGATATTTTGAAAGGAACCTTTTTTTTTTTTTCTGAACAGTAGGTCTCAACAGTGAGCTTAAGATATTCAGTAAACCACGTTGTAAACAGATGTGCTGTCATCAGGCTTTGTTGTTCCATTGATAGCGCACAGGCAGAGTAGATTTAGCATAATCCTTAAGGGCCCTAGGATTTTCAGGATGGTATATGAGCATTAGCTTCAATTTAAGGTCACCATCTGCATTAGCCCCTAACAAGAGAGTCAGCCTGTCCTTTGAAGTTTGAAGCCAGGTGTTGACTTCTCCCCACTAGCTATGCAAGTCCTAGGTGGTATCCTCTTGCAATAGAAGGGTGTTTCATCTACACTGAAAATCTATTGTTTCTTGTAGCCACTTTCATTAATTATCTTAGCTGGATCTTCTGGATAACTTCCTGCAGCTTCTACATCAGCCCTTGCTACTTCACCTTGCACTTTGATGTTATGGAGATATAGCTTCTTTCCTTAAACCTCATGAAACAATCTCTGCTAGTTTCAAACTTTTCTTCTGAAGCTTCTTCACCTCTCTCAGACTCATAGAATTGAAGAGAGTTAGGGCTTTGCTCTGGATTAGGCTTTGACTTAAGGGAATGTTGTGGTTCGTTTGATCTTCTATCCAGACCAATGAAACTTTCTCCATATCAGCAATAAGGTTGTTTTCCTTTCTTGTCATTCATTTTTTCACTGGAATAGCGCTTTTAAGTTCCTTCAAGAACTTTTCTTTTGCATTCACAACTTGGCTTAACTAATTGGTGCAAGAGGCCTGGCTTTAGGCCTGTCTCAGCTTTTGACATATCTTCCTCACTAAACTTAATTGTTTCTGTCTTTTTTTTTTTTTTTTTTTTTTTGCAGTATGCGGGCCTCTCACTGTTGTGGCCTCTCCCGTTGCGGAGCACAGGCTCCGGACGCTCAGGCTTAGCGGCCATGGCTCACGGGCCCAGCCGCTCCACGGCATGTGGGATCTTCCCGGACCGGGGCACGAACCCGTGTCCGCTGCATGGGCAGGCGGACTCTTAACCACTGCATCACCAGGGAAGTCCTGTGACTGTATTCTTGACTTCTGGGAATTTCCCTGGAATGTCAGCTGTACATTTACATTTAAGCTGTTTTATGATGCATGCTGTATAAACTTGTATTGAAGTTGTAACTTAAAAAAAAACTAGTTCAACTTGTTGCATGTGGTTTTTCCCCTTTAGGTAAGATATGAACTGTATTTTCACTGCTTGATTTGGAAGTAAAATAATTCCATAAAATTTTAATTTAATAAAAGTAATCTTTTTGTCCATTTAAAAGTGAAATATAAATTGCAATATAGAAATAAATTATGGAGAGGTTAATGTTTTTGTTACCTGATACGCTCTATTCCACTGAGATTTTCTTTGGTAAGTATAATAGGAACACATTTTCAGTTGAGATCATTTGAAACTTCTACTAAAACCTGGGGAAATTATAATCTTATTTGAAGCCAGTGATATATATATATATATATATTTATTTATTTATTTATTTTTATTTTTATTATTTTTTTTTTCTGCGGTACGCGGGCCTCTCACTGTTGTGGCCTCTCCTGTTGCGGAGCACAGGCTCCGGACGCTCAGGCTCAGCGGCCATGGCTCACGGGCCCAGCCGCTACGTGGCATGTGGGATCTTCCCGGACCGGGGCACGAACCCGTGTCCCCTGCATCGGCAGGCGGACTCTCAACCACTGAGCCACCAGGGAAGCCCCTGTTTCTGTCTTTTGATTTAAAATGAGAGACATGCAATTCTTCCTTTCATTTGAAAACTTAAAGGCTATTGTAGAGTTATTAATTGGCCTAATTTCAATATTGTTGTGTCTCAGGGAGTAGGGGGGCCCAAGGAGAGGGAGAGAGCTGGAGGAGCACGTGTTCAGCGAAGCAGTGAAAACACGCACATTTACGAATTAACTTATTATATGAGCAGTTTATTGGAGCACCCAATTTGTGACAGAAACATCAAAGATCACTGATCACAGATCACCATAACAAATATAATAATACTGGAAAAGTTTGAACTATTGATGGAATTACCAAATAGTGAGACAAAAACAGGAAGTGAGCAAGTGATGTTTGAAAAATGGTTCCAATAGACTTGCTCAGCGTAGGGTTGCCACAAACCTTCAGTTTGAAAAAAACACAGTATCTGCAAAGCACGATAAAGCAAAGTGCTGTAAAAGGAGGTATGCCTGTATTCCATTCTTCATTAATTCAACATATATTTATTGAGCACCTATAATGTTTCAAGGATGGTATTACAGACTCAATCTCTTTTGTCATACAGATCAATTTTTAAACAAACATCAAGAAAAGTAGTTCCAAATAATTAACTAAAATTTGAAAGATGTCACAAAGAAACATTAGTGATAACAAGATACAATATATCTCAGAGTCTAGTTGGTTACTATTTAATCAATTTATTCATAAAATCAAGTTAGTACAACCAGATACAACTTACTTTGATAGATTTTATGGATAAAATAGCAAACAGATTCAATATATGGCTGCTCATTGAATTTTGCTTATTATATTAATAGGTAATTGGACAAATAAAACATAATAAATACTAAGGATGTCACATGATGTTGTAAGCATAAAATTTAAAAATGTATACAAAACCAGGGAGACCAGAAAATTATGTCAGTGAAGGAATGAGGAGAAAGCAGAGCATACATATAGCTGATTTGTTATACAGCAGAAACTGACACATTGTAAAGCAACTATACCCCAATTAAAAAAAAAAAGCAGGAAAAAAGAGGTTTAAAAGAAATATAAGCATCTTCTAAATAAATAGAACTTTGACCTCTGAAAGAAAGTAACAATAACATAGATAGTGGATTGGACAAGATTTTTAGCTACCTGCACTGCTCCTATTTCAAAAACACAGAATCTGTCTCTGCCAGAAAATTAGTCATTATCTCTATGGGGAGAATAAGCTTTGTGATGAGATCAGGGCCGTTTCCATTCACTCTTCCATTGCTGACCAATCTCCAATTTTTGCCTTACTTTTTATTTTTTGTTGACCTCTTCACCCATTTTGTCCACACCCTTCGCCCCACATCTGGCAATCACCAATCTGTTCTCTGTATCTATGAGCTCAAGTTCTTGTTTGTTCGTTTTATAGAGTCCACATATCCTTTGTTTCTAAAGTTATTTTAAATCTTTAGTTAATATTATAGGGCCGTGATTTGAAGATGTATATTATGGCCCATTGTAACAAGGGATAGTAGGGCAATGTGTGGAGACACTAAAAAGGCCCCAGTACACTGAACAACTGGTTCTGTAATTTTCAATGCATCACTTCTAATAAACTTAAAAATAGGGACTACCTGAAATTAACCAAAAGCAAATATTCTCCTCAGAGTTAAATAAATTTGAGAGTGAGAAAGGATGTTTTCAGGCAAGAAAGTGAAATAATTCCAGATAAATGCCTAGTAGATTTCAACCGATCTACTTGGTTAGAAAACTCTTGACCAAAGAGTTTTCACGCCACTTTGGAATCTATTAAAAGTCTAAGATAGGAACTCCATCACCACTCAAGTGTAAAGTGAGAGCTTCAAAGAGAGAACATAACCTACATATTTGAAAATAAGTCTGTAAAGATCTTTCCAAGTTCAAAGATGAGCTAAGCTTCCGGCGCCCCCACATACACACACAAGCATTCTAGGGTCAATAAAAAATTTGCTTCATAAGAGAAATGAACAATTTCTATGAGAAATCAAAGAAATAATAAAAATATGAAATTATTTACCAGGGAACATTTTAAAAAGTATCAATATATAAAGTTTCTGTTTACATATTATGACCCAAATATAAGAAAATAAAGATGACATAGAGACTGAGAGGAATAGGGAGGGAAATGGTTATAAAATAAATAATCTGATTATAAAACTACAAAATAAGAAGTGGTAAAAAGTCAATCAATATTCAAGAAAAAGCAGATATGCAAACAAGAAAAACAAACCTATTTGAAATGCTCTTCAAAATACTGTGGGTTCTCATTGCCATTGGTATTCCAGAGTTTGACTACAATGTGATTATGACATGTAGAACGTAGTGAGAAAATTGCTGCCAATAGAGAATGGTTCAGTGAAACTCTTTTTAATGTATGGAACTAACAGATGTTTCCCATAAATATAAACTGATAGAGGTTACCATCAGCAGATCCACTCTAAATGATATTCATAAGGAGGGATTCTAATAAGGAGAAAAATCATTCTGGAATAAAGTCTGAGATGTAAGCAAAATATGGTCATCAAAAAATAATGGTAATTTTATAGGTAAATATAAACAGACACTGACCATATAAACTAGTAAAAATAATGCACCAATTATTGGGTTAAAAAGAGAGAATGTTTGGGCTTCCCTGGTGGCACAGTGGTTGAGAGTGTGCCTGACGATGCAGGGGACGCGGGTTCGTGCCCTGGTCCGGGAAGGTCCCACATGCCGGGGAGCGGCTGGGCCCCAGAGCCATGGCCGCTGAGCCTGCGCGTCCGGAGCCTGTGCTCCGCAACGGGAGAGGCCACAACAGTGAGAGGCCCGCGTACCGCAAAAAAAAAAAAGAGAGAGAATGTTTAAATATCAGAAAACATCATGTAATTCACTAAGGGAGTAATCAGAGTTATGTTTTAACCACTTAAGACAGTAATAGAGTTAATAATTCCTAAATGAGTGGTAATAAAAATGAATTGAGAAATATAAAAACATAAACCAAATGAAGGCAAAGAAGAGAAAGATGACAAGAAAAGCCTGGAAATGCTTTTATATAACTCAACAAAATCATAGCTTTAAAAAGCTATGATTATTTGGAAATATTAAATATTTCTGAATTAACCATGCATCAAAAATCATAAGAATAATTTAAAACATTTTAGAGCTAAACAATTATATATCATTACATATTTAATTGGAAAGAATGAAACTAACATAGTACTTAGAAATTTTTAGCATTCAATGATTATATCAGAAAAGAAGAGAAGCTAATATTTACTTAAGCCCACCACTTAAGATGTTAAAAAAAATAAGAACAAAAAATAGAAAAAAGAAGTTACAAATATGAAGACTTGAGAGTAGAAATGAATCCATTTGAAAATAAAAACATAATGAAGGGAGCAACAAAGCCACCAAGTTTTTCTCTGAAATAGGCTGTAAACATTGATAAATATCTGGCAAAATTTATCAAGAAATAAAAGACACGAATAAACAAAATCAGTTGGGAGAAGGAAAATTTCTACAATATGCAACTTGTGAAAGTTTACTAAAGAGAAAACTTTAAAGAAAATTTGTATTATTCTGTAATCATTAAAAACATTAAACAGTAGTTTAATTTTTTCCAAGGTTAAAAAGAAAAGATTGAGAATTTTTTTATAACTGCTGAAAAACATTATATAATTTTCACCAAAAAATCCCTCTAGAGAATTTTTTTTAAGTGACACTTTCCTTAAAACCTATACATTATTATAAACCTAATTCCAAAGCAACATAAGGATAAAGAAAGAAGAAAAATTGTAAGCCAATCTCTCTTGTCAATGTGAATACAAGATCTGTAATAAAAGTATTAGAAAACTGAATCCATCAGTGTATATTAAAAAATAATGCATCAAGGGTGTTAGAGGAGGTAACTGTGAGGGTGTGATCACTAACTGTCCTGAGAAATGGACCTGGACAATCGGAGGCTCCTCCCTCCCTCTCCTGTTCTTGGAATGTGTGCTCTCCCTACACTTCCCACAGTGTAAGCTGTTCCAAGAACGTAGCCTTGGGAGAGTGAGGTGTTGCGACGATCTGCAAGGCACATGTGACTGAACACCGTTGAAGCTTCTAGAGAAACTTTTAAGATTCTGGCAGGCAAGTGTGGAAATCTACTTATCTTGAGGTCACCCAAGACAAGCTTCCTGAGTAAGTTTTCTTGCTTATTAAGCCTACCACCTACCAATGTGGAGTGATTGGCCTCTTTCCTTGGCCTCTCCTTGCCCTCTCTGAGGACAGGGCCCCTTTCAGATTTCACCCAGGAATCTCTGAAGGAGGATGTGAACCAACAATGGCAAGAATGGCTATCCCAGTGTAATTGTAAGCAGAGTTTCCAAGCCGAATGTGATTTGCAAAATTCTTGCATCATGGAAGGCTTGGATCCCTCTGGAGGTGCTGTAGAGTGCTGAGCAAGTGGATATTGAGGAATGGAATAGGTGATACTGTTCCCAGGCCCAGGACACAGCCATTGGTGTTGCCCACTTGAGGCGGATGGGGCAGTGTAGATAATGATTCAAGTGCATTTCTGTGAGTTACCACTGTCACAAACAGGGCCTTTAATCACTTTCTCACCAGCCCTTCCCCCTTGTTGGGCTTCCCCTCCAGGCTAATCACTAGGTTTAGCCCTTCAATAGCTCAAAACCTTTTGAAACATTTTTCTTCAACTTGTTGACCCAATTTATTGCTGGGGAAAACCATCTTTTCCTCCCTTAGTTCCCACCAAACACTCTTCCTTTCTGCCACTCTTTTACCAATCCCAAGCCAGTGGGGTTTTTTTTTCCCCTTCTCTTTAATGTCTATTAAATTCTGAACTTAAATCATTAGCCATGACAAATTTTAGTTGAACTTTCCTCAAAACCAAGGAAAGTTTCAATTTGAAAACCTCCCCAGAAGGTGAAGAATAAAATATGGGAATGTTGTTCTTTTAATATTAAAAAAATCATAATATGTGAGGTATCATATTAAAAAAAGTTGAATTCTTTATCATGCCATATAAACAATGTTTCATTCACATTAATTTCTTGTAATATATATAGTATGAAGCAATTATGTTGAATAAAACATTTTTTCTTGACAACATGAGTCACATTATGCTTTATAAAATGCAAGGATCTAATCTGTCAGTATCCAATAGACATTTCTGATGGTAACTTATTTCCAGGCAGGTGAGTCCATAATACAAAAACTAGCCCTTTCTTTGTATAATTGTACACAACCTACAAACACACAGAGAGTAGAACAATTTCCACAAAAATAAACAGGTGTTTTTAATCTAAACTGTCATGGAAAACCAAACATTTCAATAAACCTCAGGCCTGTCTATGTGGCCTATGTTATCTGATTAAGGAGTTTTAAAAGTTTAGGGATATTTCATAATATGACTTGACTATATTATTCCACGAATATACTACTATAAAATCACATGAAAAATTAAATATTTCTTATAATCTTTTGAGATAAATATTAGTTTGGACTGCCTAATATAAAATTTCTCAAGTTCCAAGTAAATGATTAAGACCTAGAGGGTAAGTCTCTGAATATGTACCTAGAGTTAAAACTATTTACTGAAACTATAAACTTATATTCATGACAGTGTGTATTAAATCTTTCTTTAGAGAATTACTCTTCTCTTATTTTGGCTATATATATATATATATATATACACATATATCTTTATTAAAATATCAACATAGTTCTCTATATTCACCTGTGGAATTTTTGGTTAGCCATAGCTAACATGACTAAATGTATAGCGTTTGGATAATAGAAATCTGATTTGTAGAGTCTCCTTTTTAGGGGAGTGTATATATATATATATATATATATATATATATATATATATATATATACCTATTGCTTCACTGAACTCCTTTACCTCAAGAAAAAAGCTTATCTTAAAGTAGGCAGTAATGCTTTGCACGTGATTTCTAAGGAATAAAAGAATAGGTTTTT
This sequence comes from Monodon monoceros, assembly GCF_005190385.1. Taxonomy (NCBI): domain Eukaryota; kingdom Metazoa; phylum Chordata; class Mammalia; order Artiodactyla; family Monodontidae; genus Monodon; species Monodon monoceros. The sequence continues at coordinate 127,669,891 of NW_021703777.1, forward strand.
AATTCCCCAGAAACTTTCCACATAAGCATAACTTTCAATAAATTATTTAAAACATTTAGAAAATAATTAATAACCCTTAGTTTTAAACTACTTGTATTTGCTGCTATTTAATTTCAAGATATTAAAAATCATTTTCCCCAGTAACAGGACTATATCATTATCATTTCAGTCAAGGAAGTGAAAATGTTTATTTAAATCTGTGTTCAGAAAAAATAAGATATAAGATATTTTCAACCAAGAATAGATTTCATAAAATTGTAAGAAAAAGAGCGAGAAAGGTATAGATAAAAAGCAGAACTGCTAAGGGCACTATGCTTCAAGTAGACAGAGCAGCAATCTTGATGGCGGCTATCCATGAATTTTAAAGGAAGTGAACAAGAAAACCAGTGAACCTTTAACTGACATTTTTTAAAGTTCACTAGACTTGGGAGAGATTCTAGAGGATTTGAAAGCAGCAAACATGACTATGTTATTTCAAAGGGGTCAAGATAGAAGCAAAAAAAATATTATGAGAGCAGCAAGTGGAGAAAAGTCTTACTAACTAAAGCTGCACCCTGAGAGAATATTAGAAAAATTATTTTAATTTAAAATAATCAGCACAAATATACTCACAGGATAATGTGCTAAAGTAACATAAACATCACACACAAGAAAACACAGGTTTAAATTTGAAGTCAAAGTTGGTATTGAAATAATCCCCTAATAGTCGCCAACACAGAAGAAAAGGAAAATAAAATGTTAGAGTATTTGAAATGTTTTGAGATGAAGAGAAGATAAAGAACATACTTTAAATTTAGGAAACACTGATTTGGCATAGCATCTCACCTAGGGATAACTAAGTTGCAAAGGACAAGACCCCATGAAATGGGTTTACATAAAGGAGGAAATATAATGCATCAGAACACCCAATGGGACCTAATTGTAGGAGAATCTTCACACAGCAGGGCTAAGTGATGCTCTGTATCTCTTTTCTCTGTTTAATCTCCCTAACCCTTCTCCTTTCTCTGCTCTCCCCTCTCGCGCTCTCTCTCTCTCTGTCAGCTTTTGTTCTTTAAAGGCTGCTATGTCTGTTCTTTCACAGTGGCGAAGCGGTTTTGGTTATCACTAGCCCAGTTCTGTCCTTGACTCAACATGAACTTCTTAAACCCAGTGGCTGTCACTATAGACCTAACCATGTGCTTCTTAATTCAAATTTGAGAGAAATCAGTTGGCTTAGGTTGGGTAAGATGCCCACCCTTGAGTCAGTAAGCTGTGTTCAAAAAACATTTGGTCATCTGGCCTCCTAGCCCCATGCTTTAATCAGAGGCCGTAGCAGTACACTTCCAATAAAGTGGTGGTATAAGTAATCTAAATCTTCTGAGCTCAGTGTGGAAGGCCTTGCTTGAAGACTCTGGAGACTTTGTCCAACACAAGATCATGATTATGATAAGGATGTAAGTCACATACATTGTGTGTTAATGAGAGAACAAGTGTATGTCTATGTACTTACTCTATTACATGTAACAAAACAATGCTACGGTTGTTACTGGTTCTTATTCTGGTTTTGATTTTTATCCAATAAGCAATGGGTAGAGACTTCCCTGGTGGTGCAGTGGTTAAGAATCGGCCTGCCAATGCAGGGGACACGGGTTCAGCCCTGGTCCAGGAAGATCCCACATGCCGTGGAGCAGCTAAGCCTGTGTGCCACAACTACTGAGCCTGTGCTCTAGAGCCGAGAGTCAAAACTACTGAGCCCACACACCACAACTACTGAAGCCCGTGCGCCTAGAGCCCATGTTCTGCAACAAGAGAAGCCACCACAATGAGAAGCCCACACACCACAATGAAGAGTAGCCCCAGCTTGCCACAACTAGAGATAGTTGCACAGCAACGAAGTCCCAATGCAGCCAAAAATAAATAAAATAAATTAATAAATTAAAAAAAAAGATTACACTAAAGAAAAAGCAATGGGTAGCCATTGACCAACCTATAGAAAGGTGATGACTAATAAAATAATTAGATTTGTATTTTAGAAATATTTGTCTGTCATTAATGTTAATATTTTGCCAGCATTAATATATGTTTTGGATAAGGAAAACAAAGAATGTAGTTATAAGCTTCACAACACTCTAGTTGAAATATTACTAGGGACTTCAGTAAGAAGGGATTAGTCTGGCAAGGAGGCATTGGGCATAAAAGATATGTAAGATCTATAGAATTAATAACACTCAGCAAATAATTAGATATATAGAGAGAAGAACAAAGATTGCACTCATATTTCTGGTGTGGATGACTTTTGGGTGAAAATGCAAATCACTACAATAATAAACAGTGAAGATGTGAAATGTTCAGTGTGTAGCTAGCCTGAGAGGGAAGTTGGGGAATGGTGTCCATCAGACCTTCTTTTTTCAAACGCTTCAAATAGAAACGGTTATCTTTAAACAGAAAAATGAAATTCTTCGAATCTTACTGAATGCGTTACAAAATCAACGATGTCTACAGAACTAGGTTCACAAAGTTGGCAGAGATCTTTGAATGTGAGGCGGTGAAAGTTCACACACAGTAGGCATCGCTGTGGCATGCCGGTTGGTGGTCTCTTGGTGTCATCACAGCCTCCTGCACCATTAACTACGGACAATTTTGTACTGAATTTCCCTGCCCTTCACTATGGATTCAAGCCTCAGATAAAAGCTAAGTAACCAAACAAGCCTACATAACACGCCATAGTTTGGCACTGGGGAGAGGTTTCTGGCTACTTGCCTAGAAGACAAAACCCTGCTCTACCACCCAGGAAAACATCTAGGGTGTTCCGTTCAAATAAAAAGTGCTTTCTCATGTTAGCTGGCTGAAAAATAAAATAATTAAACAATGACGCATGTCCTCTATGGAGAGTAAATGAGTGAGAAACCTCTGTGGAAGATTCTGCCTACACAGTGGCATATACGATTTTGGAGCCTCAAATAGAGCTTCAGGGTTTTCACTCTTCAACGTAACGGGCGTTCACTAAAGCTGTAGCAGTAGCTTTAATCACTCAGGGAGTAAATCTAGATTAGGAAGAGGAAAGACGGCAGAAGTTTAACGATCGGTGATATTTGAACATAGGGAAAGACGTGAAGGCCCATAAAACAGAGGAACTGAGAATGAGTAGTGTTCATAAGTTAAAAAATCGGGTTTCAGAGCAGAGATTAGACAACCATGCTAAAAGCTACTGCAGTGGAGTAATGTATCAGCTGGGAACTGAAATTAATGGTAGGAGGTCTTTGATGACTATTAATTCAGTGACAGCTTGAAATAGAAGCCAATAATTACTGGATTTAAAAAGCAGTGGAAAATGATGACTTGAAAGTAGTAATCATGAAATATATATATTGAAAATTTTTGCTGTTAGAGAAATAAGAGAAGGATGGTGGATAGGAAGAAAAAGGTTTTGTTGCGCTCTTATTGCCGTGAATATTTGGCAGTAATATTAGTGTACTGATAAGCTAATAGGGAGGGGGGTGTAGGTTTGGGGTTTGAAGTCATGGGTGAGAGAAAATTTTGGAAGATCTCTAGACTGACACTTTATGATGAGAGATTGTAATTACCGAAAGTCATGTCATCCCTTTTTGGTTTTTCTCCTCAATTTGAGATACTTCAAAAAAGAATGGAAGGAAGGAAGGAAGGAAGGGAATAATATAATGGAAATGTAAAAAACAAAAGAAGATGAAAATTTAAAAAATAAATCACTGCAGAAGAGCACAGACAGAAGGCATAATATATTCTGCACAGCTATCTACTTTTCTTTCTGGAAAAGACAAGTACTTTTCTTCATACAAGCTAAATATTTTGTAACAATACCTTTAGATCAGGAATCCACTGATGCCTTCTCAGGCAGAAATTTCTATATAAAACAGAGGTAATTAGGGCCTCAGGTTATGTATGAGCATCTAATGGCCCAGTTACTCCAGGGAAGCTAGTTTTATTGTTCTATTGTTTCCTCTGTAGTGTTTCCAATTTGAATGCAGCCTTCTTATTTAGAAAACTTGCTTTGTACTTTGACTGACTCCACTTGAAAATTAAGGACCTTTTAACATTTGAATCATATATATATATATATGTATATGTACATATAGGGTTCTCTCTCTCCTTCCCTTTCCTCATACACACAGGATAGCTCAAACAAGGTCAGTATAAACGTAGATGACCCCCGACAAAGACCCTCTCCTGGACTAAACTTTAGTCAGGCTCTTCTGATGCTCTGCTCCACTAGGCCTCATGCTTGCCAGGCTGTACAGGTCTGAGACAGCCCAGTTTTAGCCAGAATCCTCCTAAGTCAGTTTAGAGTGAATCTCCCACCCTTGCTCTCTGATCACTCTCCATATTTCATCAAGTTCCTCATCCTCGACCATCCACCCAGGTGATATCTGATCCCTCTGGCCTGCCTTCAGCAAGAATCCTGTTGGGTAGGTCTAGAAGAATCTCCTCTACCTCTGATGTCTCCTTTTAGTAATTTTCCGTCCTCTGACCGCCACCCAACCCTGTACCTTGGCTATAAATCCCCACTGCCCTTTGTCATATTCAGAATTGAGCCCAGTTCTATACTGAGGTCTCTTTTCCCCTATTGCAATAGTTTCTGAATAAAATCTCATTTTACCTCTTTAACCCTTGTCCAGCTCTGACTTTCTTTAACATCTCTTTCAGTTGTACCATAATCTAAAGTGAGGCTCATGCACATACCACATAAATGTTCATATATGCCTTTGTATATGCCTTTGTATTACCAATAAAATAATTTAGAATATAATTTAACATTTTCCAACTTTCACTTAATAATCATTGTACTATTCAATAACTTTTTATTCAGGCATATTATAAATTTGCTTCCAAAATATATATCCCTCACCTTGCTCTTTTTGTTTGCAATGACCCATAACCCTTTAACTGATAATGTTATATGATTGATTTGACCTTAGATATTTCTAGCTTTGGTAAGATTTGAAAATAAAAAAAATTCTTGCTGGTATTTCATAAAAATCATAGTCATTAAGGAACACCCTTTCTTATCAGATTAAGAGAAAACTTTTATAATATGTGTATTTCCTCTCAATAAATGAAGTAATATAGAGTCATTTTAGAATACTTAAGTAGTCATTATAATTATAGGGGTGTTATTCTTCTTAATATATTTTATATATTTTCATCATTCTTTACATTCCACCGTTCAAAATGCCGTATAATACATTCGTATTTGTTTGAAATAGAATACAGAGAAATGCATGGGGATTTTTACCTTCTTCTTGAGTGTGCTTTATTATCAAGTGCTATCCAAACATCTGACATGATAAAAAAAGCTGTAAATAATCTACAATACTTAACCTTACTGTCAAACCTTTCCTTCTCCAATGTAATTTGATAGAAATTAAAAGAAGTGATAAATTATAATGAATCTATTGTCTTGGTAAGTTACTTTATAACAAATACGTTATTATAGAATATGAAGAATTCACATATTCATTGGGCTATCTTACTTGTTTTATATTCTAGAAAAATACCCATTTTGATCTTTGATCTTCTATTCCTGATGATTCTTTGTATGTTTCTTGCAGCAGTACCTTTCCAGGAGTCAAAGGCATTTTATCCTATTTAGACCAATACTGCTGCCCTCTGTAAGATCTGGTTCATTTCATCCAAATGAACTAGAGTTAAAAAGGTATTGCCAATTTAGTAATCTACCACTCTGCCCACTCCCTGCCAGTTTCCGCTAGGTCAGCCTTTGATTGGATGAGAAATTTATTCATTTTTACACAAGTCTAATCAGAATGCATGCAGAAAAACTCCACTGCACAATGGAGATGACTGCAAAAGCCCCAGAGTTTATGTAAATAAGGGGGTGTTTGAGGCAGCTGATCTAGGATTCAAGAAGCTTGATTTGAGAGCACCCAAGAATAGCTATAGAAAAGCATCCCTAGTTTGCATTTTAGCAGATGAGTTCTCCTTGCCGACTTCTGCATCAAAGTAAGTTAGTTCAGCTCTTCAAAGAAATACAAAAGCATTACAGAAAGTGCTTTTTTTTTTTAAGGTACAATCAAGGACCGCTAGCTAATTAAATTAATTCACATTTTTAAAGAGTTATCATTACATACAGAAAATGAATGTAAGTCCTTTTTTTTCCCCAGGAATCAATTCAAACATCATTAAAGTCACTAAAAAATCCACCTCTTATCTACTCCTGCCATTGACATATACTAGCCATTCAATTGTATTAGATGTTTATCTATGCAATCTCACTTTTATTTATTTTGCAATATTTCTATATAAAATATTAAGTAAGTAAAAATAGTGGTCTTCTCAGTTCTTATTTTGTATCAGTCAGAACCAAGTAAGTATGTTCATACTCTAAAGGGAGTTTTTGGAAGTTGTCCAAAAACCTCCATATTATTCTAAACTATTTAGTACTTTGGAAATGCTCAATATTAATTGTGCTATAGCATAAAAGAGTTGTCAGTGCTCTCCAAAACCTCTTTTTACCCCCTGAAGAATTGGTCGTATGTGAGGATATGTATTTCACCATAATTGAAGCTGTGTAAAAAGATCGCTGTTTATAGGTGCCATTTTCCTTTTGCTTCCATGCCAATAGTGGTAAATAGCCTGGGGTAAATTGAAAAATGCCACCCATACCCCAAAGATAAGTCTATGTCCTAATCCTTGGAACTTGTAAATGTGGCCTTATTTGGAAAAAAGGTCTTTGCCACTATGATTAAGTTGAGGGTCTAGAGATGAAGAGAACACTCTAGCTTATCAAAGTGGTCCCCAAATGCCACCACAAGTGTCCTTATAAGAGAGAACCAGAAGGAGATTAGACACGAACACAAAGCAGAAGGTGATGTGGAGACAGAGGTACTGATTGGGGTGATGACGCCAAAAGCCAAAGGATGCCAGCAGCCACCAGAGTCTAGAAGGGACAAGGACTGGGTTCTCTCCCAGAGTCTCCAGAGATAGCATGGCCTTTGACATCTTGGTTTTGGAATCCTGGCCTCTAAACTATGAGAGAATAAATTCATTTTAAGCCACCCTGGTTTTAGTCATTTGATACAACAGCCCTGGAAAACTCAAATCTCATCCCCTGGCTGTTTTCTTCTGCAAAGGCCTGGACATTTTCCTTCTCTTTTACATTCTTCTGAGTGTCAAGTGTCCAGCTAGGTAAGGTTCAGGTATGTTGACAAATTAAAATCCTTTCAATCTTTTCTTTATTTTCCCTACCTTGAAGAAGTCTGAGACTAAAATCTGAGACACAAGTTTTTCTGTTGGAATAGGGAGTGAAGTAGCCAAAATTAAGTTCTTGGTCTGAAGTTATTCAGACATGACAATTTTAGGAAAATAGGGATTCCCTATGACAGACCTCATTGTGATATTTATCTGACTTAGAGTTTGGGGCAAATGCATCATCTAATAGTACGTGCATCATGGTATTTACTATCTTTATTCTGTATCTATTTCCTACATTTTCTTATAAGTTGGGATGATTATTTCCGTGCAGTATTTAGATATTGTTATATCTTCTGGCCAATTATTAAATAAGAATATTTAATCATAAATACATAAATTTGTTCCTATTTCAAAATAAAATTTTGAAATTGCATATTTATAAAAGGTATTATTATGATTCCTGTTGGTATTATTACTAAAGATGGCAAAGCAAGCTTTTTTTCAAAATTCTGCTAGTAATCTAGCTGTCAGTTTAAGTTGGGAAAAACAAAAGAACAAACAAACTAGACAAACGAAAAGCCCTGTTCAAAAGAATCTCTCAGGGATGTGATAAAGCATTATTTTATGTGCCACTGAAATTGTGTATTATAAAAGAAAAGCAAACTCTTAAAGACCTGTGCTCAGAGCCAAAAGGGAAGGCACACACACATACACAGAGAGAGAAAGAGAGAGAGAAAGATCTCACACCTACAGCGGGTCAGTATGTTGATACATCTGAGGGCCCTGAAGTAGTTAGTACTTGATTCAAGGCAGAAGTGGAGTTTCTCCACTCTTCATCTTCAAGTAAAGACAGATGGCCTTTCATAATGGACCTTGCTCTGACAATGGGAATAAATGACTGTGATATCTGAACACTTTCAAGGAGACCCAGAGATTCAGTATGCAAAGTCTTTCATTTTATCATTGGAAGTGCAGCCTTGGATTATTACTGACAGCAACAACGCAGTTAAAGTAAAGGTCATGCAGACTATTGACAATAATAAATTTTAAGATTTGTTATCTTTTTGCTGAGGCCTTCTCTGAGTCATTTCTCAAAAAAATAAATAAAATAAAAGATAAAGAAAAGGAAAAAAAAGAAATAAGTACTACTTTGTCCTGGTGTAGTTTAAAACATATGCATTTTCCAGATTATTTCTGAATAAATACCAAAACAACTGTAGTTTTTAAAATGTGTTAAAAACTACTCTCTAAATTCCTAAAGAAGTTTATCAAATTTTATAAAAACTGGTAGTATAATGTAAATGAACTTAGTAAATCTCTGTATTTTGATAACTGTTGACTGTATATAGTAGGAAGTTTATTTTTTATTATATATGCTAGAGGTTAATAGGTCCTCCATTTTTTGAGTGTTTATTTTAATTATTTATTAAATATTTCTTCTCTCAAGAACAACAAAATATAGTTTTCAAATTCAGTGCTAAACTGTTGTTGAAGTATTCATAGTTAAACTGTTTGGAGACTTAGAAAATGATTTATTTATTTTCTTTTAAATCAAAACTTGCCTTCTTAGTGTAGCAATATATTTCTATCAACAAAATTATCTATTTCTAAAATTACACTTCATGATAAACTTTAAGAATTTATTTTTATGGCTACAATTTTCTCCTTCATTTGCATTGCCCTTTGCTTTTCACTTTTAATTTACCAGTTCTTTCATTTCTCCATTCTTACAATGCATATATTTTATGATTTACTGAAATATAGAAAAATTAGTTTGGCTTAAGGTTTATTTATTTATTTGAAAGAATATCTTAGAGATATTTTAAAGAATATCTTGGAGAAAGTAAACTTTCTGATTATATAACCTTTTCTATTTGCTTTAGTTCCCTCGATGCACAATTATTGGCACTCCCACAGGGAAAATTGTCAGAACTATTGTTTATACATAGGGTCTGAATTGTGGCCATGAAAATCATGTAACAGGACAAGCATCTGGGGAGCTCCAGTGATCTCATTATTTAATTTATATTCCTTTGGCACAATCACAATTGAAGAATATAAAGGAAAACTTTCCAAGAAGAGGTTCATTTCTAGCAGGGACACAGATTAATAATAATAATCTCTGATCCCAAATTGGCAAAGCCCTTCAAGAGTAGTAGTAGATCCAAATGCATCTCCACTGTGTAGATTCCAAGTACACAGAGCAACTGGGTAATGTATTCTGGAAGTACAGGATGTACATTTTAACAATCTGTTGCCACTTAGGTTTAGACAGTGACAGAAAACACTTTAATATCTCATTGTAATTTAAGAAACATATATTAATTATCTACAGGGTGGTTGGCACAGTGTCATTTACTTTGGGGAAGGAAAAGTCTGCACTGTAGTAATTGTAAAATTATTTACATACCTAGATTTCCTTAGCTTTACAGATACTGTGAATATAAGCATATTACTTGATTTATTTATAAAAACATGGCAATAGAAATTTAGAAATGTTTTATATTAATAATTATGGATACTATTAACAAGCAGAGAGTTTGCACTAATGTAAAAATTTTCTATTAAAAGTTGTATAACAGATTATGGTTCCTGGTATGGAATGGATGTTCTATATTACTAATTGATTGTATATAATTTAATGACTGTACAAAAAAACCATAAATATGGCAAAAAGTAATATTAAAAATAAATTATTATTTTAATAATAAACTTGTGTTCAGCACTTCTTACATATAAGAGCATTGTCAGTTCTTTATATGTATTAAATTATTGAACTATCTCCAAAATGTATGCACCGAGTGATTATTATTTTCTATTTTAAATAAGAATAAATGACCGCAAAAGACCCTGAATTGCCAAAGCAATCTTGAGAAAAAGAACAAAGCTGGAGGTGTCATGCTCCCAGACTTCATACCATACTACAAACTACAGTAATTGAAATAGCATGGTACCAGTACAAAAACAGACACATAGGTCAGTGGAACAGGACAGAGAGCCCAGAAATAAACCCACACAGTCTCGGACATTAATCTATGACAAAACAGGTAAGAGTATACAATGAAGAAAAGATAGTCTCTTCAATAAGTGATGCTGAGAACACTGGGCGGCTACATGTAAAAGTCTGACATTTCCTCACACCACAAACAAAAATAAACTCAAAATGGATTAAAGACCTAAATGTAAAACCTGAAACCATATAACTCCTTGAATAGAACATAGGCAGACACTCTCTGAGATAAAACGTAACAATACTTTTATGGATCTGCCTCCTAAGGCAAAAGAAATAAAAGCAAAAGTAAACAAATGGGACCTAATTAAACTTAAAAGTTTTGCACACAGGAAATATGTAAACAGCACATACAACTCAATATCAAAACAGCAAACAACCCAACTGCAAACTGGGCAGAAGACCTGAACAGACATTTTTTCAAAGAAGATATACAGATGGCCAACAGGTACAAGAAAAAATGCTCAACATTGCTAATCATCAAAGAAATGCAAATCAAAACCACAATGCGGTATCACCTCACATCTGTCAGAATGGCTATCATCAGAAAGTCTAAAAATAATAAATATTGGTGAGGATGTAGAAAAAGGGAACACTTGTATACTATTGGTGTAATGGTAAATTGGTGCAGTCAACTGTGGAAAACAGTATGTAGGTTCCTCAAAAAACTAAAAATTGACTTACCATATGGTCCACCAATACCACTGCTGGATATGTATCCAAAAACAACAACAAAAAAAGAAAAACACTAATTTGAAAAGATACATGCACCCCAATGTTCATAGCAGCATAATTTACAATAGCCAAGATATGGAAGCAAGCCAAGTGTCCATCAACAATGAATAGATAAAGAAGATGTGATATATATATATATATATATATATATATATAATGAAATATTACTCAGCCTTAAAAAAGAATGAAATTCTGCTATTTGCAACAAGGATGGACCTAGAGAGTGTTATGCTTAGTGAAATATATCAGAAAGAGGAAGACAAATACTCTATATTATCACTTATATGTGGAATCTAGAAAATAAAACAAATGAATGTATATAAGAAAACAGAAACAGACTCAGATACAGAGAACAACAAATGGTTACCAGTGGAAGAGGGATGGGGGGAGGGGCAAGATAGGGGTATGGGATTAAGAGGTACAAACTACTATGTGTAAAATAGACAAGCAACAAGGTTATATTGTACAACACAGGAAATATAGCCACTATTTTGCAATAACTTTAAATGGAGTATAATCTATAAAAATATTAAATCACTATGTTGTATACCTGAAACTAATATAATATTGTAAATCAACTATACTTCATTTAAAAAATAAAAACTAAAATCAACACTTTGACTTGTATAAATCAATCAGTTAATCAATCAATGGAGGCACAAAGATAAACTTGGCCAAATTTACAGAGATATGAGGGGCAGAGCCAGGATTCATAGCCTGGCAACTTGAAATATTTTGGAGCTTGAATACTTAACTTTTCAGTTCTATGTTGCTTCATCAATTAAGGCATGGTATTTTAGTTGATAAATTGACATTTCAAAATGACTGATGAGAAGGTTGGTGACACTGTTGAATGCATACAGAATGGCATCAAAGCCAAGGCACTGCTTGCAGCCAGATTTTAAGGTGTTTTTTGCCTCTCTACTTACTCTCTGTGTTCTATTGGTTAAGTCAGCTCCTGCGAGCATCAGTTTCCTCATTAATATAATGAGGGGGCTGATAACTCCTCGTAGCCTCATAATGAGGATTGAAGTGTAGGGAATGCCTGGTTACTAACCTATTGGTAAACACAGTTGCTGTTTTGTTAAAATTTAAAGTTGCAGATTAATGTTGAAATAATTTGTTTATTGCAACTATATGGACATATTTTCTAAAATACAACTCTTGGAGCTGCAAACCTTAGAATTTTAGCATGAGAATTCATATTTTATTTTACTCTAAAACTTCCTTGCATTGTTATACTTTTCATTTCAGGAAGTTTTGTCCCTATTTAGGGCTGAAGCTTTCTTTATGTACATGACACAAGCAAGGATCACACTTTTTTAGCTATAAAGTCTAGATATATCAAGTTCTAGTGAATCAATGGGAACCACTCTTTCCTGACCACAACACTTCATAAACAATTAACTAGGAGGAATAATAACACATGCGTGCACACACACACGCACACACACACACACACTCGAGTCTATTTTATCTTACAGTAGTCTGGCACATCAAAATGTTCTAATTCCAGATTTCTAATTTTAAACAAGAAATGTGTCAATGAAGTTATTCATTTTACATGCCCATGTCAAGGGGTCAGGGAAATTCTATTTGATTTATTCAGTTATCACTTACTGAATACTGAGATATGACTCACTTGGTTCTTCTCCATAGAGTATTCATCATTATTTTAATGCAGGTGGTAAGGCGGGTTATTAGCAACGATAAAGATAATAATAATGATGATATACTATTTACTTAGTATTTGCTATTTGTAAAGGATGTCAATTAATTCTAACAAAAATCTTGTGAGTTAAGTACCATTATTACGTTTTCACAGATGGGGAAATTGAGAGTTAAAGCAGTTTAATGTTTAATGTCCTATCCAAAACTAGTATCCATATGTCCACTGTCATCAATATCTGTTAATTAATTTGACAGATACTAGCTAACCAGCATGTTTAGTTTTTCTTTTGTCATACTATTGTTATTTTCTATTTTCCCTCAGTAAGAGAAAATAATGGTTTGGGGGTTACAGAAAAACTATAAGCTATTCAGCATCACCATTCCAATCTTATACTATATTTACTAAAAATCTGGGTTCTTTTGCCCCATATCCCTCCATATCATAAGCTAATTCACACACGTGATTTAAACTGATGCTGTATATTATCCCTAGAAGTTGGGGGTTCCCTTCCAATTGTATGCCTGTGTTGTGTAGCTACAATTTCACATATTTTTTATCCAATAACTGCATACTTAATAAGAGTTTTAAGTGTGAGGAAATAATTTTCAAGTTTCTTGGAAACACAGAGGGCAATTGCTTTATGCACTGCTGCATTTCTGAAGATGAAACAAACTTCTGTTCATTAATTCTTCTAGCACCTGAATCTTTTGTTCAGTAATTCTCCTAGCACCGTTTTCCCAAACAAGTCAATGGTTTAATCACTTTTTAACAAGTCCTGGAAGATTCATTTTCAGATGTTACTAATCCAGGGAATAAAATGTATTCTAAATTATTGATTGAAAGATGTGAAGCAAGGCATGTATCACCTAATTCCAAAGAAACAGCAGAAAAGGAATGGCTCTGGGAAGTAGGTCTAGCATTCATTTCCTGGTTGCACAACATGTATTGAGAACACACGATGCTTCAAGGTTCCTAAGTTTATAGTTCAGCCCAAAAGGTGGAGTTATTTTGCATCATGACATGCCCATTCTTGAGATGTTAATGTTTCATGCCTTCACCAACAGGAATAAATCTTGTTTATTAGCATTTAGTTGTTGGTTGATGGGTTGATTAGTTAGATTTCCTGTGTTATTTTGCTGTTTGTGGTGGTGTTGTCATGGGTATTTTCCATATTCACGACTGTCTCTCATCTTTTGAGTAATCTTTTCAATATTTGGAGAAATTCCTAAGTATTCAATCTGACATGCTCCTCACATAGAAAAGTCAGAGCTAAGTATCCATTCTCCTTCACAGTAAAATCATGCCTATGTGACTCCACTTCCCAATCAGAACACCTGCATAAGAATTTAATTCAGAAGTGACCAATGTGATGAAATAGGCTTTTATAGGACATTCACTTTTGCTGGCAAAGTGAGGGGCAGAATATCAACACTCAGTGGTAGCAGAGTTATCTGTAGTGACCACAAATTCTCAGTGTTAGCAAACCTGGTTCCAGCAAAGGGACCATATCAATGCTAGCAGCAATAGCAGGTGCAGTAAAGCATCGATTCCTCCAAACTTCCAAGCAGTTCTGAAAATTGCTTACTATCATTTAATAAATCAACTTACTGATTAAACTATCCAGACTTGATTTGTGGATTTTACTTTTGTTCTAAGAACCCTACGTGGTTTTGTTTGTATATATATGCTTGCTTTTAAGAATAAGAGAAGTTGAGTAGAATAGTTTCTGAGTTGTATGTTTGGGACTGATAACATACATGGAAAGAAAGCTCCCAGGATATAAAATTTGGGGCACATGATTGTCTTCCCTTAAAATTTTGTAAGCATTGATTACTTTCTTTCTAGCATTTTTATTGTCCCCAGTTGATGAAGACAACAAAAATGTGACCAGGAAGTGTGTTATCATTTAGACTCTCTCATTAATTTTGCTGTTGAATGCAGTGTGACTTTCAACTTAAATGCTTATATATTATTTTTAAACCAGTAAATTCACGGCTTTTTTTTGGCCATGCCATGCAGCATGCAGGATCTAGCAGGATCTTAGTTCCCTGACCAGGGATTGAACCTGCGCTCCCTGCATTGAAAGCATGGAGTCTTAACCACCAGTGAACTCCCCACAGCTATGTTTTATATGATAATTTTCCAAAAATTTGTCAGGTTTCTCTGTCAAAAACACTTTCATTTTCTTATATTGGATTTCGATTCTCTGTCCTCAACTATAACTGCTCTTTCCAATTTTTTCATCCTTTCATATCTTTTCTCTTCATTCTGGAAAAGAACACTAAGTTGGTTATCAACATCACTGATATGTTTTTCCACATCATAATATCTTATTTTAAATATATCCAATATGAATTTTATTATGATCATCAAAATAGGATATAATTTAAAATGTTTATATTTGTTGATATACCTTATGACAGATATAAGTTCTAGCTTCTACTGAAATATTTATATTAATTCATATAATAAGATCTTTTAGCTGAAAGCATATAATATTATGTGTAAATATGGCATACAAATGCTATAGTATGTCTCATTTATGACAAACATAATAAAGAGAAAAAATCCAGAATATTGGTTTTAGTGCCAAGATAAATGCACTACTTAATTTTGCTAGGAGTTCTATGATGATCCTGAAGATCTGACTCTCTGGACAAAAAAAGAAAAAAAAAATCAGGGTCCAACAAGAGGCCCTGACCTACATTCATTCTAAGATTCATCAGAAGCATCATAATCACCGTTTCTGCCTCAGAGAAGTGGGATTTAATCATATACTTTCAGAAATATGTCTGCACGGAGTAGCTTATAATTAGGGTCAAGGTTTGAGGAAGAAGTTTCTTGTATCATTTTTTAATATTTTGATAGTCTTTAGGAATAGCCTTCTATTTTAAAGTCTGTATGGTATTACTACCTAACTAAATCAGTTGAGTACAGCTAGGAAAGACATTAGAAATTCCAGTCAATGGTGACAGGTGTAAGTTTACTTCATGATCTAAGGCTTAACAGGAGATAATTATCTATCTATGCATTTTTGCTATCTGCAATCTTTTCCCCTCAATCTCCATTTTAGCTTTGTTTTTGGCTTTTTAATCAGGTGTTCTGCGCTTCCTGTACCCATTTAATATATGACATTACTTTTCATGTCCTATCAAGGATGCTAAACTGTCTAAAATACTATATTTTTAGAGTAGATCACTTCAGTGAGGCTCTCTCCTCTGAATTCTTGGAATTCATTCATTCTCTTTCACTATTTCATTTAATAAATATTTGTCAAGCACCTATTAGGTGTCAGACACTCTTATAAGTGCAGAGAAGAGAACAGTGAACAAAACAGAAAAGGATTCTGTTCTCATTGTGCATATAATCTAGTCAGCAAAATCACTATTAACAGAGAAATAAATAAATAAGTCATAGTTCAGAGGTCATAGGTACTATAAAGAAAAATATTGCAGGATAATAGGAAATTGAGTGACTCAGTGTGTGTGCGTGTGTGTGTGTGGGGGACATCTCAGATAGATGTTGTTATTATTAATATCGTTATTCATGTTTTCCTATCATTAAAAAGGGAGGTGGATGTCCAAATCCTGTCAACTTCGGCAAATAATTGCATAAAGTTACAGATTGTATTATACATAATTCCCAGCCCAATTTCCAACATATATCTGCCATTTATTTGATGAGTGTTTTCATCTGTTGATGTGGGTCTTCTCCCATTTACATTAAATGTGTCTAACAGCCTTAACAGATGGAGAGCAAATACAGAAAAGAGTCCTATTAGGGTTTACCATGCTTTCCTTTCCCCTCCTCAATTAGTACTCTAGTCACAAGAATCAGTCTCAGCTTTCAAGTCATTTTCAATAATTCTTTTCCCTCCCTTGTTCCACTTTTTTGAAATTATAATATCTGAAGAGATAAAGAATGAGACATAGTATTAGGGGTCAGGGCAGGGGGCATGGGAAACTGAAGCACTGCCTAAAATTTAGCATGCAGTCAGTAGAAGGATGGCTATTCAGTTTTCTGCTTTGTTGAGATTTTGTTTCTGATCCAGGAATTAGAGAAAGAGGGAAGGAATAAAGGTCTTTCTATCTACTTTCTGGCAGGCAGGCACACTAGCAGCATCGTACTATATCATGTATTTAATCCACTCCCCTTAGCTTTGCAGTTAATGGAAATTCCTCTCATATTCTAACAATAAGTTGACAGTGAGTCCCAGTTCACAGTGGTGTGCAATTTCATCTTAAGTCTCTTCCTAACTACTTTAGTGAAAAGGTAGAGGAGGCTGTTTCAGGCCTACTAGCCAGATGACATTTTAAACTGGAAATGAAAGTCGAGGTGTTTGAGTTTCCAATATATATGTGAATTCTGTGTAAGAAGTGATTTGTTCCACAGCAAAACAGATATGCTATCCTTTGACCACATAGAAGAAGCTGAAGAATGAAAGCTAAATAAATAGGACATGTATCTGCTAAATTTCCATTGTGATCTCCATTACTTTCTCTTTCTTTAACCTGTGTATCATTTGTATCATTTATAACCTATTTCTAATGCACCCTTCAAGTCAATTATCATGTTAAAGACATAAAAACGTTACTGAATAAAAGAGAAATTACTTGATATCTTTAATATGGTGGTATTTTTCCAGGAAATTATTATGTGGAAGAATTGGATCTTTTTTAAATTAAAATGTAAAAATCATACACAAAACATTTGTGCAGTTTCCTATGCTAACAAAGGCATTTTCTTGAAGCACTGTTCCAGGCACTACATATAAGAGTAAATAAAACAGATAACTACTGCCTGCAAGGAGCTTACATTTTCCATTTTGTCTGTTAAATTTTCATTCAATTTGTTAAATTTTCATTCATTCTTCAAGTTTTGTGTCCCAGGCCATTTTTCACGACCTACTAGTTCTTAACAGTAAGCTCTTTGAAGATGAAAACCAAATTTATAGCTTTTAAAGCTCCCGATTTAGTTCCTCAATATGTGCTTATTGAATAGAATCAAATTTAACTATACTGATATGCCTTCAACAGAAAATGGCATTTTGAGTGTCCTTGTATTTGCCCCTTAAGAGGAGTTTCTCTTTTTATGATATTTGTTTGAAATAAATAATTGTAATTATTAAATAGGAAATATCTGTCTCGAGTTATCCATTATTAGAGGTTAAATGTTTCATAAATGTTAAAACATTACAAAACTTTGTCGAGTAATACTAGGAAGTCAGCTCATGAATTCTAATGAATCTGAGAAATATTTGAATAATTCATAAGTATATTCAAAATACATACACACACACACACACACAGACACACATCTTCAGATTAGCAGGTGATAACATCAATGTCCAGAACAAAAGTTAAGTTTATGGAACTTACAAATTTGTGGAACTCAGTACCATATTAATATAAAAAGTGATAGAGGTGCTAATAGAAAAAATCAACAGCATTACATGACTTTTGGAACTTTATTTCACATTTCTTAAATTAAATCACAAAAGAAGCCAGTATTCATAATTGGGTGTATATTTTCATAATGCCTCAATTTCAGTGTGTGAGAATTGAGTGTTTTCTTCTTAGCAACTGAATTTTTTTCTAAAGTGAAGAAGTTTGTTTTTTGCTCTGTTAATAAACTGAGGCACAGATGTGTGGTCAAACTCCACAATGTAAACAAGTTCTTAGGCTGAATTATCAAATTCAGGTTTGTTTCCTCTTATTTTATCACTTCATTTTCTTTATCTTGACTAATAGTGCCGACTATTGTATTTATGCATTTTCAAGCTCTTTTCTATCCAGTTTGGAAGAAAGCAATGTGTCAGTCATTAACTAGACATTAACTAGACAGGGAAAAAAGGTAAAATATAAACTTCAGGTAATTTTACAAAACACATTATTTGACAAGGGTAGGATTAATAAACATAAGAATTATGTATTCCAAAAATGTAGTCAGAGTTAAATGTGGAAACAGTTATATCATTAAGTCATACCATGCCATATAGCTAAAAAGATCAAAATAGTTTATCAGTTTCAGGCTTTTATTAGGGAGAAACATGAAGTAATACTCTTAAATATAAATCTATAATTTAACAAATTTCACAAGTAAAACTTAACAAATATCCACATGCAAATTTAATTTTGCTAGAGTAATATTTGACATAGTATCAATAAGATCATACTTAATAAAAGTTTCCTCTAGTAGCAGACCTTGCTTGGATATAAATCTTATAATTTAAGGATAATATTATTATAATTCAATAATACAGGAAAAAAATAAAGAGTTGTCCCAAAAGTAGTCCTGGGGACTGGACATTATCATGTTTGTTTAGTGGAGTATGGACGTCAAGAATTGCCCCAATGTGACACTATATGGACAGTATAAAGAAAGGTACTTCCTGTTATATACATATGCATGAGAAGGTATTCAGAAGAGGCATGTGCTAGAACTGGGTAGCTGAGGACCTCCCAGCTGAGGGTCTCCAAATGCATTTGAGAAAGGTAAGGTGTTGTTGATCTTCTAAGGCATAAAATAAAATTAACAAAGAGGCAAACAATGGAAACTAATTCCATCACATTATTTCTCTTCTTGCAGGACACGGGGGCGGGAGGGTTTAACTGTGATACCAGTTAAACAGTGAGACTAGAACATATAGGATAGTTGCCAGTAGCACCAGTGAAATGGTCAATTAGCAAAGACCAAAGCACATGGGGTGTATTAGCCAGAGTTCTCCAGAGAAATGAACCTAAGAGATGTATGTATACATATACGGAGAAACTTAAGGAATTGGCTCATGTGACTCTGGAGGCTGGCAAGTCCAAAACCTACAGGGTGTGCTGGCTAGAAACCTAGGAAGAGTCAGTGTTGCAGTTCAGTTCTGAAAACTGTCTGCTGGTAGAACTCCTTCTTGCTCTGGGAAGATCAGCCTTGTGTTCTATTCAGGCCGTCAACTGATTGAATGAGGCCCATCCACATTATGGAGGGCATTCTGCCTTATTCAAAGTCCAGTGATGTAAATGTTAATCTCATCCAAAACACCCTTATAGAAACATCCAGAGTAACATCTGACCGCATGTCTGGGCACCTTGCCCCAGCCAAGTTGACATATACAATTAAACATTATACCGGGCCAGTCCTGGACAGAATGATCCATTTACTTCGAGAAATTTTAAGCCCTATTTCTTACATTTCTTCTTTCAGCAGGACAATAAATGGTTTGAAGTGAGAGACCAAAAAAGGAATCCACAAGAGCTCAAGTTCTAGTGACTCAGCCGATGACCGCGAAGTCCAAAGTTAATGAGTCTGACTGGTGAGTAGGTACATTTGTCATTGTTGTTTTTACTATTATACGTCTAGGCTGATGTATTTACCATACACTAAAAAGTCAGAACTTACAAAAATTATTGTAGGGCAATTGGCTGTCACCCTAGAAAGTAAAATATAATTCTATGCTATTACAACAACATACATAAATTTGTTTCGGTCATATTAAAAATTTAAACTGAACATAAATTCTTTAAATTTACATTAGAAATGTAGAGAAGAATCTTTATAAACTTAGGTAAGGATTCCTTAAGCAAAATACAAAAGTACTAACCATAAATGGAAACTGTATAAATTTGACTACCATGCAATGATTATGCAATGTCAAAAGAAACTCTAAACTAAATAAAAAATACAACCCACAGACTTAGAGATAATTATAGAAAGATTGCAGACTCAAAGATCTGTAATCAGATTATAAAAATAATTCTCAAATAATAGAAGAACAAATAACTCCAATAAAAAAAAGGCTTGAAAAGACCATTCACAGAAGTGGAAATATGAAATAAAGGTGAAAAGGTGTCAAACTCAGTATTAATCAGGAAGAAAAACTAATTTGAAACAATACTCTTATTCCATTTCATATCCATCAGATTCAAGTTGGTATGTACCATAATTTAAGAAGGATAATAAATATGGGAACTCTCATTTACTGCTGTTGGGACTGCACATCATTATGTCCACTTTGGGAAGAAATTTAGCACCAACTAGTATAGTTGGAGATGTACATACAAAAGTTGATATTTCCACTTAAAACTATATATCTTTCACTAAAACTCTTGTACATGTACACAAGAAGATGTATACAGAAATTTTTACTGTATCATTATTTGTAATAGAAAAACATATTGGAAATATGTTTATCAGCAAGAGAATATATAAATACCTATGTGAGTATGTATGAATAACACATTGGTATGTGTGTTTTCCTTTGTACCCATGTACATAAAGTTAAACTAACCACATCATTTCATGGCACTATGATCAGGAAGTATATGATTAATTTTGTTTTATTTGATTGTATATTAATTTTTGCCTTTTTTCTGATATTTCTTTTTATTATTTATTTTTTGTGACTCAAAATGGCCCCTAATGATTCCTACCAACTGTTGTGTAGTCCCCTGCCACATCTACCAGGGTAGGGCTGTGTGACCTAGAGAATATTGCAGAAGTAATGTTGTGTTAACTTCTGATGTTGTCTTACAAGACCTTGGGGTTTACATCTTGCTCCCTTTCTTTCTGAATTCACTTGCACTGGGGACAGCCAGATGCCATGTCTTGAGGACATTCAAGCAAGCCCCGTGAGGATGCACATATGGTAAGAAATTGAGGTCACCAGCCAACAGCCATGTGCTACGCAAGCCATTCTGGAAGCTGGTCCTCTAATCCCAGTTAAGCCTTTAGATGCCTGTAGGGCTGACCCACCTTTTGACTGCAACAAGAGAAATCCTGAACCAGAATCACCCTACTAAGCCATTCCTGGATTTCTGACCCTCAGAAACTGTGAAGTAAAAATCATTATTGCTTTAAGTCTCTAAGCTTTGGAGTTATTTGTTAAGAAGCAATATATCACTAATACTTTCCTTTTCACCTTAGTCACCCATGCTAATGTGTTTGACATTGATTTTTTGTGAGTATATATCCTTGAAAGATATATAATTTTGCTTTTTGTGCATGTATTTTTAATTTATAAAAATGCCGTTGTGCTACAGATGCCATTCTGTTTCCTTTTACCACAACATGTTTTTAAGGCCTACCAATTTTGCTTATAATTAGTATTATTTTTCTCTAAATGCAGAAAAGCATCCTATAGTATGAATTCTTCATAACTCATCTTGCTCCATATCCCCTTAGAGACCTGTGACTAGTTTTCTCAAAGGTATATACCTTGAAAGGGATTGTTGGGTCATAGAGTACACTCTTTCCATTTTCTTTTTGAAGACTTGCTTCATTGCCTCCCATCTCTTCCCTATCCCATAAATATATATATATATATTTAATTTACTGTTTTATTGGGCAACATTTAAAAGTCTGCATTATGGCTATTTCCTTCAGCTTCACATTTCTTTTCCCCATAAGGAAGATAATACCATTAGTTCCTTTTGAGTCCTCTTAAAATGATGTTTGTATCCACAAGCAAGTACAGATTCTTTACATTTTTACCCAAATAGTAGCACGTTAAACACATTGTTCCATACTGCACTATTTTTTTTTTTTTACTATGTAGTTTATCTTGAAGAACTTTCTACTTTAGAACATAAACAACCTATTCTTTGATACAGGTACATAGTGTATCATTGTTGGATTTTATCATAATTATTTAACAATGTCTTTATAGATGGATTAGATTAATTCTCATTTTTTGAACTTTCAAATAATCCTGAAAAGAATCATCTTAAACAGAAAAAATCATTTTATACATGTGCAAGGTTATCCATAAAATATATGTTTAGAAATATATTTCTGGGTCAAAGGGTGTGTATTTATAATTAAAAGAGATTAATATTTAAATAGCTCCCTATAAAAGTTGTATTAATTTACAAATATATATCAAAGGATCAATGTTTGAGTTTACTAATTCCTCATTACCTTCCCTTGCCAAAGTGTGAATTCAAACTTTTGTTTTGTTTGCTTAATGTGTGTGTTTATGTAATGCACGCAAATATTGAAATGTATATATTTGAAAGGTTTATATGCACATATTCAAAATTTAGGAAGTATAGAAGGTAAATGGGGAAAAGTAGATTTATCTCACATCACTTACTCATTCACACAGTAATTTCTCCTGTGGCAGCCATACTTGTCAGCTACATACACATAAAAGTTTGGGTATATAGATTAATTCCTCTAATTTGGACGTATTTGTACTTCTTTCGTGTTGCAGGAACTGGAATGAGAAAGCTCTTGCCAAGGTGTTATTTTAAAAAGAGGCACCAGATTTCTGCATAACCATTTATATTAGGAATATATTCCTTTATTATCTCAACGTTCAGCCTCAGGCAAACACCATGATATATGTGGATCTTAACAAAGTGATATACTTTTTTTTTAATTGGGGTATAGTTGCTTTACAATGTTGTGTTAGTTTCTGTTGTACAACGAAGTGAATCAGCTATATGTATACATATATCCCCTGTCTCTTGGACCTCCCCCCGACCCCCCATCCCATCCATCTAGGTCATCACAGAGCACAGAGCTGAGCTCCCTGCGCTATACAGCAGGTTCCCACTAGCTATCTGTTTTACACATGGCAGTGCACATACGTCAATTCCAATCTCCCACACCCCTTCCCCCTGCCCAGTGTGTCCACATGTTCCCTACGTCTGCGTCTCTATTCCTGCCCTGCAAATAGGGTCATCTGTACCATTTTTCTGGAGTAATGAGTTCTACACTACTCACTACTGCTGGTCATAATGTTTGAGCCTGCTCAGATCCAGCCAGTATGCTGTACAGCAGTCATCCTGGGATCGTCCCCTGCAGAGCATCTATCATCTCTGTCCAACCAATGAAAGGCGAGAAGAGACATGCACACAGGATGTCTTAAGTGTCTTATCCCAGAATTTCTGAACATAACCTTTGTTTGCTTTCTACTGTAGAAAATGTACTTACATGGTCACATCTAATTTCTAATTTCAAAACTAAACACAATTTAGTTTTGAATATGTTTCTTTATTATGTGCCCACATGTGAGCCATATTTTTGTCTTTTATTGTTTTATTGTTGTTGTTAAGCTGTTTACTACGAAAAGTGAGAACAGATTGAAGAGCAGAAGTTGTCTTTGTCACGTTTTAGAGTTTTAGCTTTCACATTTATATCTATAATCCACACAGAATGTACATCTAGCTGTGGTGTGAGAAGATATCTGTCTTTTATTTTCCTTCTAAGGGATGAATTTTCTCAGTTTAATGCTGCTGTTCTTGACCTACATATTTCCATATATATGTGGAACAATTCCTTCAGTTTTCTAATATGTTCCTTTGTTTTCTTTATCCCTGTGCTAATATTATACTATATATCTTTTTACATATTTTGTAAAGCAATTTTCTCAATATAATTCTTCTTTTAATTGTTGTTAATTTAAGAACTTACGTCAAAGATTTATAAAAGATTTTTGAATTTTACACACCCACAACTACAGACACAAACACCTATTAAAATTTTTATTAGAATCCCTTTAAGTGGAACAAATTATAAAGTGTTAATAATCATGACATAGATGTATCCTTTTCATAAATATGATATCCCATCCATTTATACATGGTCATTTTCATATATTTTAATAAAACATTTAAATTTTTCCCATAACTTTTATATATGCTCTATTAGTAGTTTGACACTTTATCATTTTTTGATAATTGTATGCAATGTCTTTGTTTCTATTATGTATTCTAATAAGTATTTGCTACTGTAAAGGAAAAATAACAATGCATTCTACCATCTGTGGCTGCCATCATATTAAGTAATAACTTCAGGATCTTAAATACTAATTTTAGAATATTTTAATGTTACCTTTGGGTGAGAGGAGAATGATGCTAGGGAAGTTTGCAAAAGAATTTCCAACCATATGTAAAATGTCTTATTTCTTTATAAATTTAAACAATTTAGCCAAATTACTATATTCATTAAATTATCATCCATATGTTACTATTTGTCTAATATATCTTCAATAATGTGTTCTTAAAAGTGGAAGAGTAATATTTTAGTTCACATGAGGGTTTAAAAGTGTATCATTCATAATAATAGTTTAAAATGAAGTAAATTATTATATCCCTTTCTGAATTTTTGTATATGTTTTCTATTATATAGGTTCTTCATTGAAGGGTATAAATAAGGCTACTTATGCATTTGCAGTGTCACAAATGTGGTAACTATAGTTGAATGAAATTTAACCTTAGAGGTAAACATACCTGGTTCTAGTTTTTTTTTTTGGAACTCAGTGCTTTGTATTTACAAAAGAAAAATAATAAAGGAAAAATCTGAAGCTAATCAGCTGGAGACACGGGGCAAAGGTGGGAATCTGGGGAAAAGGGTAGGGTCCTCTGCAGGGAGAGAAGGGGAGGGGCTCCGACACCAAGGAAGCCTGAGGGTCCCAGCCTCTAGGGGCTTCCCCAGGGCCAGCCCCGGCCCCCCCCCCCCCGCAGAGGCTCAGATCGAGGGGCCAGGAGCTGAGTCAACCACAGCCCCCTCTGGTTTTTCCAGGAGCCTGAGTTCCCAGCTCCAGGGGTCTGGGATGGCAGGGGAAACTGAGGCCAGAGAGAGCCCATGGGTCCTGCCACCACTTCTCACTGTGGCATGATCTTGGCAGCCTCGGCCGGAATAAGGGCAATAAGGTCCCGGTTGATGAGGAAGACGAATCGCAGGCTGGCAATCTCCACCACGGAGTTGTTGCTAAGGCGCCATTTGGAGCCACACAGCACAGGTCGTCCATCGATGTAGATGGGCCGCCGGCCCTCACTGGCAATGAAGTCACCATCTTTTTTCCAGCTTGATGACACCTTGCTTCCGGGAGATCTTCCAGGCCGGACCCTCCAGAGACAGGTCCACGTCAATCTGGTTACCCTCGGTTGCTCTGCCTAGGGTAATCTTTCTCAAGCGCCTCAGGCACCGCACCATGCGGCCCCGCAGCACTGCCAGGGTCTGGCTGTCAAAGTCTGGAGAGCTCATGCCTGTGATGCTATCTACTAGCACCTGCCACTTATGCGGTTCCTGTTCCAGCTGCCGAATCTCTCGTTTCTGGAGCCGGTCAGCCACCATCAGCTCATGGTCTAGGACTTCATCTCACATGTCCTTGAGCTTTACTGTCGTCAATCAAGTCCTCTGCATCCGAGAAGTTCAGCACTTGGTCCCCCTTGGGCAGCGGCTGCACTGTCTGGTCCTCCAACAGGTAATACTGCTTCATGAGCTGCCAGTGGGCCTGTAGAGTCTTGGTAGTAGGGGCCAGGTAGAAGGCATCAGGGCGTCTGTGCAGCAGGTCCTGGAAGTCTCCAAGGTGGGCTGGCTGGCCGATCTCGCTTCGCTCAGCAGCTGCTCTTCAGCCTTGCTAAACAGGGCCTTGCTCTGGATGGCGGCAACGGCCTCTGAGTGCAGCAGTGGGTCTCATGGCCTGGCAGGCCAGCTTGGAGATGACAGGATCGTAGAGCAGGGCGTACCGGTGCTGCTGGGTGAAGCGGCGGCTGAACTTCACGCCCAGGTGGACAGATGTCAGGACATTGGTCTGCAACACGGCATCGATGATCAGGAGGTCGTCCGCAGGCTTCCAGCAGCCCAGATCCTTCATCACCTGGAGTGGCTGTTTGCTCTTCTTCACCCGCTTGGTGAGTCCAGGGGCTGGGGCTGGGCTGGGTGGCACAGGGACGATGGGGGCCTTGGACACCTTCTCCTTCTCATTGGAGGAGGGAGGGTTCACTCCCCGAACAGTGCCCTGGTTCCACCCCAGTGGCCCCCTTCTCCCGGGTAGAGGACTTAGCCAGGCTGCTCTTCACCAGCTCATCATCAAACTTCTTTCTCTTGGTGAACCTGGAGGTGCTTCTCCGTTTAGGGATGGTGCCAAAGCCTGTGCGGATGCCCGCTTCTGCCAGTGCCATCCTCATCCTCTGAGCGGCTGGCAGTGCCTGATGCCATCAGGGGTGAACCTCGCAGTCCCTGAGAATCTTTGTAGATCCTCTTACAGTCCCAAAGCCACTTGCTCCAAACCACAGGGCTAGAAGGAAGGGTCCCACAGGTTCATCCAAGGATTCTGACCAGGTGAACTTAGAGGCTGAGAGGAGACTCATTCCTAGGCTGCTGGCTCCAACAATTTCTCCACGGCGATGACGGCAGCAGCCGCAGGGCCAAAGCCGGCTTCCTTGAGATTCGTCTACTTCCCTGGTTCTAGTTTTGACTGCACTGTTGTTTCCATGTAACCATGCCCAAATTCTTTAACTCTACATGGCTTGACTTAGTAAATTAGAAATAACAACATGTTTGCTTTATTTCAATGAATTTATCTAACAATAATATGGTACAGCATATATAATTTCTGTGTCTATAATAATAAACTGTACAAAGTAAAATTAATGTAATATTGGTACTTTGCAGAGCTCAGTTCAGTAAACATTTATTGAGCGCATGCTATGTCCCAGGTACCGAATTTGGGATAACAACAACAACAAAATCGTAAAAGGAGTAAGTATGTGTTTTGGCTTAAGGTGCTTACATTCAAATCCTTTTAAAAGTTTTGGGGTGAGTGTTCCATTAAGAACACCTATTCATGGTTTCTAGAGCCTTAATCTTACAATCCTTCTCAGTGTTGACAAATGATTTTGTGAGTCTGTTAGCATGAAAAGTTCTTATTAAAATTAAAAACAACAGATTTGTATATTACTATTTTAGCAAAAGATGTTGGTATTCCTAAAAATTGAAACAAGACATTCAGTAAACTTACCTATTATGTGAAATAAATTTTATCTGATGGTGGGAAAAATCTAAAATACTATAGTAATCACTTAACTCATGACTAATATCATTCTTCCCCTCCTTGGTTGAGTGTCCTTTCTCTGCACACAAGGTCAACATAACAGCGGTCAGCTAGCGAGTTGAATAGTAAAGATCAGACTATCTTTGCATAGTTTCTAAATTTAGCTTTCTAATCATTATAACTTTTCATCAGTTATAGCTCTGAATCTTTGGTTTTGATTGACAAGATATTTTATTTTTATATAGTAATATAGTAAAATATATAACATTATATATTATATATATAATTTAGTAATAACTTTAATGCCTCTATATGAGAGCTAAACTGTGCCTCAAATTTCAGAAATTATTACTAACTGAAAACCAATCACAACCACATATGTCCCATAAGAATCTCAATATGTACGTCAGAAGTCTAAACTCATTTTAGTTTTCCTTAAAAAATATTTCATGTGTAGTGTTTCTTATCATCACCCTATAGTCACTTTAGTTAGAACGTGGATGGTCATGAGTGCCTTTCTTTCCCTTGACTCCTAAACTTAACTTTAAATCCCATGGGTGCTCAATTCTAAATACCTTCTTCAAACATTTCTATTTATTTCATCCCCACTGCCCCTGTCCTACTCAGAGCCCCTGTCAAGTTTCACTTACAATAACACTAATGTCTTAATAGGTTCTCTGCCACCTTCCTGTACCGCCGCATTTAGTCTTTAGCATTGCAGTTAAAATGAGTTTAGTGTGTGCATTTGCCCTTGTTTCAACCTACTGTGATCTTTCAGACTCCCCAGGAGATATAAAAACTCTTTGTGATTGGGTCCAGCAAAGCTGTCCAGAATCATCTTGCAAACTATATCAGAGCCAGAATAAGCTACTCGTAATAGCCTGGACATAAGACTATCTGTCCCATATACTGTGTCTCTACCTGAATTGCACATGCCTTTTCTTTCATGGAAATTTCTACAAAGCCTTTTGCCATTTCTTAAAAGAGATTCTCTCCTCTCTACCTCAACAATGTTTTGCTTACACCCCAAAAAGAGCACCAACAGGATTCCATTTGATTTCTTCATTTTGTTTGGAATCCGAGATGATGAGTCTCTGCAAGAATTCATCTTTCTTCTTTAGCTTCTTACACAGTGCTTTGAGCATATACGTAGATATTTGCTAACTGTATACATTAATGAACATGTATTGTGTTTTCTATTGTGTGCTGTGTTTTTAAATTTTATTTGAATAATTTTTCTCTCCCTCCCTCCATCTATAGCTGTGGGTATATGTTTACATAAGTAATGAATAGTTTATTATACCACAATATAGAAATAAATGGGATTGCTATAATGCAAATCTCATTTAGATCCCATTCTAGGAAAGACTTTGTAAAACAAACAAAAGACATAGTACATACCAAATCATGAGTTTCTGAATTTCTTAATATACATTGTGAGCTCTATGTATATGGCAGGTAAATCAATTATTCAGAACATCTGGCCTCATCTCATATTGCATATACTTGCTATAATGTATGTAAAACAGAAACAGTAAAAGTGAGTGTAACACACTCATTTTTGTGCGCATTCTTTGTGCACAAATGCAAGTCTGGCTCATGTTTATACCTCAGCGATTTTTGAAAGAAGATTAATGACATGAATATTTGCAAAGAAAATGTCTATGTGACCTACATTGGTGTGGTTCTTGAATATCAGTGTCACAGTGCTTTGCAATGGCTGCCATATTGCCACACAGCCCTATTTTATGGAGGTGACAAGCTGTCACATGTAAGGTTTATTTCTATTACTTCTTTTGCTGCTTTAATTCAGTCTATTTTCAGTGTCTTTTCCTTTCCTTTTCATATGTTAATTGCGATTTGAACCAATTAACATATCTAACAAATCCTAGAATTAATTTTTCAATTCAGACTGAGGCATGTATTTCTACTGAAATGTACTAGTCTTTTTCAATAGTTCAGTTTCCATTATTTACCTACATTTTGGAACAAGGTTATGCCTATAGTTACTCACTTTGTTGCCCACTCTGGCTTCACTCAGTGGCCAATTTTAAGAACCAGGACTTTACTACAATTGCAAAACATTCTTGTTAAGCTCTGTCTCTTGAGGCAATCTCTAATATTTCCTGAAAAGTTAGATTTTTGTACAAATACCATTGTGAATTCAAATGAGATAGTCTTCTTTTAGGTCATAGGAGTGGGGCTAGAGCTATGAAGACATGTATGAAAGGGATTTGGGGCAGGAACATATGGTTACATTTTTTAATGTCTGAGATGTCAGGGCTGGCAGGAATAAATAACTGCATCTATGCTTCTATTTTATAAAATACTATTTTATAAAATTGTGATGAACAACTGCACACATGCCAAAAATCATTTAGTTTCATAGAAAGCCTTTTATATTCATTTGGACTTATCAAGGATTTTATATTTACCATTCAGAGATATTTTCTTTTTTTCAAACTTGAAACATAGCTTAAAGACAAAATAGGTCAAAATCTGAAGATTATGGAGTTGAATCACCTATAGCAGAGAGTTTTTAGATTAGCATTTGTTTACTTATTATGTATCCTATACCATTGTGATTTTATTCAGATGTGAATAAAAAATAATGTTTGTTTACTGAAAATCTAAGTCTCTCTCAAACAATTTAAAGATCCACAAATCTAAAATCTAAAATATATGAAAGCATAATAGACGATGTTCTGTTCACTACCCAGTCTTCATTACATCAGGTAAAATATGATCAATTGCAAACAACAGAAAATCCAACTCACACAGACAAATGACAAAGGATATTTAGGTACGTGCCTCATATTCTCACAAAGAACAGGGTCCACAGAAATGATCTTTTCCAACTCACAAATCACTAAAGACCCAGATTATTTTAGAACAAGTGACGACTCAAGATCACTGAAATTATCTCATCTCTGAACTCTTCTAGGTGCTACCTTCATCCACAGGCTGGCTTATATGCTAGTAGTAAAATTGATGCTGCAACTTAAGATCTCACATTCCTTTTACACACTGTCCAGAAGAGAAAACTTCATTTTTTCCAACTATTAACCAACGTTCTGGGCTTGATTCCATTTAGAATAATTTAGGATCAGATTCTGAAGTAAAAACTTTGCGAAAAGATGTGCCATCATGGTCCTTCTTGGAGATGGGAGATGGAATCAAACTCACTCATACTACAAGGCTGCAAAACAATGATGTAGTAGCAGATGAGTGAAGCAGACAACAGTATCCACTGTCTTCCTACGGTATAGAGACACGGTATTTAAAGATAAGTCACTGTAAAAGTCTGAGATAGTTGTCAATCAGAACCTCTCTCTAAATATTTTATTGTCAATTATTTTCAAACTGCAAAAGCAATAAATGGCCATTGCAACAAACCACACAAATGCAGACAACTAATCTGCGTATTTACTCCAATGCAAACCTTTACCCTATCAAGTCAAAAAAACATTTCAAAAGTGGATTTCCATACCAACCAGAGATGTGACTAAAAATTATATTCAGTTGTATATTGAATTATATTCAATATACATCTATTTTTATGAAAAAAATACCCTCCCTGTTCCTTTTTATAAATTTATTCTATTATTTTTGGCTCTTTTATTGAGAAGTAAGATCTATGTAGAGAAAATTGGAAAATGTAAAAGTCCAGTGTAATATGGATTACTTAAAATCATACCCCTTCTCCAAAAAGAAGAACCCCTCCCATATCATTATCACCTAAGATAAGAAATAGAACCCCAGAAGCAATCCACTTTCTCCCACCAAACATAAATCCATCACTCTCCCTAAAGGAAATCACTATCTAGGCTTAAAGTAATCACTTCTTTCTTTACAAGATTATATCTGAATATGCATTACATTAGAGCTTTATTTTGTCTACTTCCAAACCTTTTATAAACGAAAATATACATTAAGTACGCTTTTGCCTCTTTATTCTTTAACTTATACATTTATTAGATTCATGCATTGAAGACATATACTGCTATAGTTTATTCATTTTCCATGCTGCACAGCATACTACTGAAAGAAACTATCATATCTCTAGCTACGACTAGCAATACATGAAAAAGTAGAAATTCCAGCACCGACTGTACCATGCATGATTGGTGCTCATCTCTGTGAACCCAAAACACATCCTGAGGAGAAAAGTGCTTTTAGGAAGCTGCATTTGACAAATTCAGAGCCCTGTGATTAGTGATGCAGCTTTGTTGTGGTTCCCTATTAATAGCATAGTTTGCTAATTATGAGTAAAGCTCAGAGTTGAATAAGGCTTGTGTATCGTGACTCTGGAAATTCAGCCCTTTGTAATGGTGCCAAAATTAAAGCAATAACTAATATTTATAGTGGTTTTATATGAAGTAACTTTAATAATCATAACAACACTAGAGTTTAGGACTACTATAATCTCTGTTTTCTAAATAAGGAAATGGAGAGCTTAGGTAATGTTACCAATGAAGCATAGCAACTATGGACTGGAAAGTAAACCAAGACATCTGGCTTCAGAGTCTATCTCTAAACCAAAACATCTGGCTTCAGAGTCTATCTCTAGCAGTGTACTATAGTATTGCTAGAATGCCTTACATTTTGTGTTGTTCAGTATAAGAGAGAAAAACCTGTGGAAATATAATTTGTGGAGGAACTTGCAACATTGACCAAAGATTTCTTTTTTCAGTTGTCCTGGGTCTTAAGATGGAGTGGTTTGAATGGGAAGAGTTGTCATGATTAGAATTATGACATAAAGTTATTTTAATTCATAGGATAAAGTAAATATACATATACCATCACATACTTTCTATTTATTCTATATCTGGAATTAAAATTAATTTTCATATACTCTAGTGGTTCACAAAATAGGTCAATATGCAAATTAATATTTTTCATTGTTACTTTGACTTTTCACTTAACCTGAAATACCACACAACTTGTTCTACTGTACATGGAAGTTCTGGGTATATGAACAAACAAGAATATATAAAAATAATAATTATCTAGGCCTAAGCTTTATTTTTATTCTTCTTCTATGTCTCCTTATATTTTATTTATGCCTGTAGTTACAAATTTTAATGATACAATTACCTTGTCTTCCTTTACACGTAATCACCTGCTGTCTCATTCTCAATATCCCGATGACTTTTCTGCTCTAGACCTATCGTGATGATGGCCCTGCCATAATGTTCATCTCCACTTGATCTTATTCGGTCTCTTTCTTCTTTTTCTTTGTCCATATTTTGGTTCTCTGTCTTATGATCTAGCTGTTTGGCAAACTGTCTTATATAAAAATGTGTTTTTTATCCAGTTAAGATTTATAATCTCAAAAGCACAGATTTGGAAGAAATTCTTAAAGGTCTGTTCATGCAGACATGTGTCCAATATTTTATCCTGGTTCTCCATGAGTTAAAAATCACAATTTTATACCAAGACTAGTTCTTGTATCAGTCAGGGGCTTAGCAGCAAACAATTCACACTTGTAAAGTAATTGAGACAAATTTAATACGCAAAAGTTTTAAAAATTATGAACAAGGTTTAAGACTACCAATACGATATCCTAAGGCTATGAAATAAGGGAAATTTTACCTTCCTTAGCCCTGAAAATATAGGGTAAGGATTTGTTCTTCCCACCCCCTGATCTCTTTCTGGAGTTTCTTATTTTCCAAATCCCAAACGTAAACCAAAGGATTAGGGAGTTTAGTCAGAACAGAACTGTTTTCTGGGACACAGATCATGATGGTGATGTATGGATGGTGGAGTTGGAGCAGATTGCAGAAGGTTTCCAAGAGAAAGATTGAAGTCCTTTATACATTTCTAAAGTTGGAAAAGTGTATGGATAAAGAAAGTGACAGTCCTTTTCGGCGTGTACCATTTTGTGAAGAATGTTCTCTAGTTCAAGTTTGAGCCAGTTTAGATATCATGCTGTTTTGAAAATCTGCTTACCTTATAGAATATTTATACTCTAAGAAACAGTATCATTGAAGAGATGAACAGTTTCCAAACATTACAAAGCTAGCACACACACAGTGTGACCTATTTCTAATAATTATTGAACATTTTCATTACGTGGTAGGAGATTTTGAGGCATTGCATCACTACACCAATGTAAATTGCAGTGCTGAGACTTGAAGAAGATGAATAATTCTATTGCTCTTTGGAGAGGTGCTTCTATAGATATCCCTTTTTTTGAATGGGAAAAGAATTTTCAGGACTCCCATCTGTGGATATCAGTATCTGCCCCAATGCTTGAATGCTATTGGCATCTGACATCATTTTTGGCCACTCAAGGATTATGTTTTGTTATGTTTTTTTTAATATACTCATTGTATGCGTATTAAATTTCAGTACTGTGACTATAAGCATCAGTGATAAATATTTAGCTTATGATTCCTCAGAAATCAATGCCTATTACTGAGCTTTAATATCTAGCTGGTTTTGTGAGAAGTTTTCTCATTTTGAAACTGTTTAAACTCTTTCCCCCCAAATTACATTATCGTTATCATCATGGATGTTAATAGTTACTTGATAATAAGCACTTACTATGTACTTAGCACTGTATTAACTGCTATATGCATATTTGATATTTACAGTAGTTCTACAGCTCAGTCCAGTGTGGTAGCCAGTAACCACATGTGGCTATTTACATTTAAATTTAACTAAAATTAAACAAAATTAAAGTTTCAGTCTGACTAGTGACATTTCAAGTGCTCAGTATCAGTGGACAAAACAGGTTTAGAACATTCCATCATCACAAAGATTCTATTTGGCTATTTAATGAGATAGAAATAGTAAGTAACCTGAAACTTTAACCACAGCTATCTGATTCCTAAACTACAGTCATAAATTTCATATTATACTGTACATTTCATGACAATAGAAACCATCTGTACTTTGTTTGCAGTTTTCTTAATCAGAAAGTCTATGCATAGTAAACCCTTCATGAATTAGTGGTAGAAGAAATGACTGAGCAAATTAAAAATATCAACAAATATTACTTAAAGCTAATTATATATCTAGAATTTCTATGGAAAGTAATTATTCAATATCTGATTTAGTGTATGATCTTGTGTAAATTGTCATGTCCTCTATCCCTTCAACAGTTATTTTAATTCCACACATGCTTTGTGTTCCTCTCAGAATTTGAGTTTTGTTATAGTACCTTATACCCACAAATTAATTTCCCCATTGAATATACTATATTTTTGTTTTATATTTTGCACATTGGTTAACTTTGTAAGATGTAATCCATCAAAATAGCAATCAATTTAGACTGAAGAGAACTTGCCTTCTGAGTCTGACAAAAATAAAAATGAACTAAATGTTTCATTGTTATTTCCATTGGATTTTACTCATGTATTTCCAATACCCATCTATTGTTATGACATTGTTTTATCAATTTACAAGTACGTAGCCTTCTTACTATGCTCCCCTGACTATTCATTGTATCATCCAAATTTGAATTGTGCAAACTTTTCTTTCTACTATGTTTCTGTAGTGCCCTGAAAATGGCATAAATCTTTTATTTATATTCAGTTCTTCTAGAGACTCAGCAATTTCACAGGTACTTTTATTCATTGAATGGTGTTCAGGGAACAGTTGTGTATATTGGGAACTTCCCCTCCTTCAGTGCTTGTACAGCATTTGTTCTGATAACTAATGTGTATCTGGTATTATTTTTTTAGCTTGTGTATATTCTTCACCTTGAGAGGCAGCTTTCAACAACTGTCAGAGAGCAGCTTTCTCTACAATCATGTGGATTTGTAAAGACCAACTAAGAAGAAGAAAACTTTATTTATGAATGATTTTAATTTGTGGAAATACACTCCTTCTATAGGAACAAAATTTAAATAAAATTCCATATAATGTTTCTAGTTTGTGGTCACTGAAAATTCTAACCAACGCTAGAAACCAAAAACCTACTAATCTCTGCATGAAAATAACATTAATTAGAATAAACTCAGTTTATATATCTGGATTTGTGTGATGTTTAAGGCCTAAAACTAAGGTCAATATTATGTGCTGCCTTGACAGTTAGTAAAATTGGGATAGCCTCAAATGGCCTAACTTCAAGTAGGCCTCCCCACTCTGTTCCCACGGATAAGGTTCCCCAGAAAAACAACCCTCTTTATTTAAGGGGTGAGACACAATTCCTGCTTATACATGAGTAGTGAGTTTCAGTTCTCTGCCAGTCTCTGGAATTATTCAGACAAGCTAATCACATCCTTCCATAGGAAACAGGGGCACCCCACCCCCTTGACACTACAAAGCCAGCAACCTCCCATAGCCCCTGGTTTACCCTGTTCTCAAGTACAACCCCATATGGCCCTGCCTAGTACATGGTGTCCTCTTCCTCTGACCCATGAGTATATGTGACTAATCACCTGCTGTCAGTCTCATCTGTCCCATGCAGTGTGTCAGGTCTGGCCATCCTCATAACCCTAGGGTGGAAACCCCTCCCTTAACAATGGGATGAAAGGAAGGTAATTAAAACAATTTGATGCTTTATTGAGTATCATATGAAATAGTATTTGCATGTCAGAAACAGAAGCACTATTAACTACACCAAATGACGTGCATATATATTGAATCTCTTTTCATAGCTAATTCTTTTAATACTGGATTTTCACTAGGTCACTACAATGATAAACACCTAAAGGACGATGACTATAACTTGAAGTAGCATAGGGTCCAATGAAGACACAAGGACATAAACAAGAAATTTAACAAGATGATAAGTATTGCTATATAATCACATTTTAAAGCTGTTTTTCTCAGTGTGCTCTGAGAAAGTAGAAAAGACGTAGTGCCTGGCACGCAATATGTATTCAGAATGGTTTTCAGAAATAAATGAAGAAAAAACAGCATGCTAGCCCAATCAGAAGGAGTAATGAGGAAAGGCTTCTTTATGGAGCGACCAGAAACTAAGAGGGGATTCAAAAACACAAGTCAGAATAGCAATTCTGAGCTGACAACATGACAGCTCAAGAGACAGGACTTATGAATGGAGAATGGGGTTTTAACACACTCATGTTTATAAGATATGTGACCTTGATCTTCTACTCAGTGAAGAGGTAGATTAAGCTGAAGAGCTTGTGAATAAACATGAAAAGTAACTTGATTTAATAATCAGGTAAGTATAAAGTAACGCTTTATTGAGACACTAGCCTATATCCACCATATTGATATAATTCAAAATGTCTGAGAATGCTAACTATTGTTAGGGATATGAGGAAAGGGAAATTCTCATATATTACTGGTTTCTCTAATCTATGGAGATCAAGAAGAGTATATATGAAGTAAAATATCTTGAGAAAAAAGAAGTGCTGTAGAATACAGCGGGGAAAAGTGTCATGTTTGCTCTTTTTATTTCTCATGGTGAATAGCATCATTTAGAAATTCACATGCACCCAGTAAAATACATTTATATTACATTATCTAGGGTTAGCTAAGTTAAGACTCATTAATGAATAAATGGTCTAAAATCTTTTTTCCAAAAATATTGAATATACTACTAATAGCATAAGATCAAAGTACAATATAATAATGGTTGGAAAAAATAATTGTCCAATCTAATCATCTCTGACATGATGTCAGCCAAAAAGTGAATTATCAAGATTATTTTAAATATAAATACACCCCTGTGATCTTTATTGCTGGACTAGACCCTAAGTGTATATTTTGACTTGCCCAGTTGGAAAGTAGGAAATCATCAAAAATAGAAAGATTTTACTTTTCTTCTCTCTTTCATAATTTTTTATTTTATATTTAATTGAATATTTTATATGCATATATTATATTAATATGGAAGAAGAGAAGAAATGCTTGAGTGTATTGACTAGAGATTTACTAAAATAATGAATTTTGTTATATAAACTCAATAGAGAATCACCTGGGGAAAAAAAGAAAAGCTCAGTGGATTGGTGGACAAATGTGGAGAAAAATTGAAGTGACAATGGTTTGGAGCAGTCTTTGATCTAGTTCACCAGGCCTGACTCGGTATAACAGAGCAGGTAGGGTAGGAGGAGCATTAAAGATTTAGGATTTAGAACTTATATAAGTTCTTGCTTCTGATATTATTTTAAAAGTGATTGAGGGCTTCCCTGGTGGCGCAGTGGTTGGGAGTCTGCCTGCTAATGCAGGGGACACGGGTTCGAGCCCTGGTCTGGGAGGATCCCATATGCTGCGGAGCAACTAATCCCGTGAGCCACAACTACTGAGCCTGCGCGTCTGGAGCCTGTGCTCCGCAACAAGAGAGGCCGCGATAGTGAGAGGCCCGTGCACCGCGATGAAGAGTGGCCCCTGCTTGCCACAACTAGAGAAAGCCCTCACACAGAAACGAAGATCCAACACAGCAAAAATAAATTAATTAATTAATAAACTCCTACCCCCAACATCTAAAAAAAAAAAAAACTATTAAAAGTGATTGATTTCTTTTGGTACGTCCAATCTAACAGTCTCTATCTTCAGCCTACAGGGAGATGAATGTGATAAATAATGGCACAATGCATTATGCGTGACCACTAGAAATGTGAACCTAAAAGTTAATATTATTTGTTTTCCTGAAACATAGAACCAAATTTAAGAATTATCTAGAGAATTTGATTCAGGTGCAATGACCTCATTCCAAAAAAAAAAAAAAAAAAAAACACCAAGATAGAAGCTTAAAAAATACTGAGGCAGAGAAGGAAGGAACGAAATAGAGACAGTAAATAAAAAGAGGGAGAGATTGAGAAAGAGAAAAAGAAACTTGTTGGCAGTCTTTTATGCCAGAATGCTTTCTACAGGTGTACAGAAATATCCCTTTGAAATGACTGACTATATAGTCAACTCAGGCTACACTCTCCATAGGCTTCTCCTCTTCTGCACATAACTCACATTGCTGACTCTTCCCAGTGTTGACACAGTGTGATGCCAATCCAAACCTTAAACACTCTTCAGAGTACAACTATGCCTTTCTTCCCCTAATCTAATGCATTAACATTAATAGGTTTTCAGGGAAAATAAAAGAATTTTATAGGAAATAAAGAGACAACACCTGAGGCAGGGGGAGTTAAAGAAAAAAAAATGGAATTCTAGTCTTTATTTCAATCAACACTTAATCAAATGTTGCTCGCCTAGTCAGTTTATGAAACAGCAAGTCCCTTTTAACCCTATCTGGTTTCAGTGTTAAAAAAAAAGAGAATGAAACACAACAAAAAGTTGATAATAGAAACAAATAAGATAAAATTTCTATTCAGGGAAAGATGTGATATAATTCTGGTACCATTTCATGTTCTAAAGGTGTCCTAATCTCATATAACTGCTTTTATGGTTCTTCAACATGTAGCTGCCCAAATTATCTCCTTGAGTCTCTAGAAAGGTTACACACTTTATGTGACAAAATTTTTCTCAGCACCTCAGGTAGGACTATGCATATTGCCTCCTCAGAGGTGCTTATTTTTTCTGAAGACTATTCTTTGGTAGTGGTTAAGCCTGGTTCTTTCTTTCAGTAATTAAAAAAAAATATATCCTTACCATATTTTCCTTTTTAACTGAGTTATTATTTTGAGATAGTTGTAGATTGACATACAGCTGTAAGAAGTTACACAGAGAAGTCCTGTGTACCCTTAACTTGGTTTTCTTCAATTGTAACATCTTGGAAAACTATAGTGGTGATACAATATCACAACCAAGATAATGATATCAATACAGTCAAGGTGAAGAATAATTTCATCACCACAAGAATCCTTCATGGTGTCCTTTTATAGACACAGACACTTCCTTTCCTTTCCCTACTACCTCCTTAGTCCCTGGCAATCACTAATCTGTTCCCTATTTCAATAATTCTGTCACTTCAAGAATGGTATATAAATAGAACCAAACAGTATGTTAATTTTTCTCTCAGCACAATTTACTGGAAACTGAGCCACACTGTGTGTATACCAGTAGTTTATTCCTTCATATTGCTGAAAGCAACCAATGATGGGAATATACCTGTTTTTCTTTTTTATCAACTAATCACCCCCTTAAAGGACATCTTTCCAGGTTTTGGCTATTTACAATAAAGCCAAATATACAATACAGCCAAAAATAAAAGCCAAAAATAAACATCTGTGTACAGGTCATTTGAGTAAACATAAGTTTCCATTTTTGTGTGTGTAAATGCCCATGAGTGAATTTCCTGGCTTATATGGTAGTTGTATGATAAGTTTTTTAAGGAAATAACAACTTGTGTTGCAAAGGGTCTATATCATTTTATACTTCAAGCAGCAAGAATGAGTGAAAGGAATCTCCATGCTGTTTTCCATAGTGATTGCACCAATTTACATTCCCATCAACAGTGCAGGAGGGTTCCCTTTTCTCCACACCCTCTCCAGCATTTATTGTTTGTAGACTTTTTGATAATAGCCATTCTGACCGGTTTGAGGTGAAACCTCATTGTGGTTTTGATCTGCATTTCTGTAATAATTAGTAATGTTGAGTATCTTTTCACGTGCCTGTCGGCCATTTGTGTGTCCTCTTTAGAGAAATGTCTACGTAGACCTGTCACTTTTTTGATTGGGTTGTTTGTTTGTTTTGATATTGAGTTGTATGAGCTGTTTACATATTGTCAGTTAGATATTTCCTCTATGTACATTTAGAAGCACATCAGTGTTAAAATCTTGCTTCCACAAACAAACATAATTTAGAACACTCAAAAAGAGGAAGACTGCAGTCCCCATATTTTTTGCTTATCATGTTCTTCTTGCCTCCTGTCCCAGCATTCATTCTTTTCTCATTTCTTTTTTTGTTTAGGAAAACTCCCCTTAGCCATTCTTTTAGGTTAGGTCTCTAGTGATAAATTCTTTAATTTTCCTTCATCATAGAATGTCTTGATTTCTCTTTGTCTTGTATTCCTGAAGGTTATTTCCACTGGGTTTGGATTCTGGATCTACAGTTCTTTTCTTTAAAATGTTGTGCCACTTTATTTTGGTCTCTAGGGTTTCTGATGAGAAATCTACTGTCAATCCAATTGTTTTCCCCTAAAGCTATGGTCATTTTTCTCTTGCTGCTTTCAAGATTTTCCTTTGCCTTTAGTTGTCAGAAGTGTCATTATGATGTGTCTTGAAGGGGGTTTCTTCAGGTTTATCCTGTTTGAACTTCACTCAGTTTCTTTAATCTTTAGGTTTGGGTCTTCTGCCAAATTTTCAGTCATTATTTCTTTGAGCTCTTTTTCAGTCTCACCCTTTTCCTCTTGTCCTTCTGGGACCATGATGACACAAATGTTAGGTCTTTTGTTATAGTCCTACAGAGTCTCTGAGGCCATGTTCTTTCTTTTTTTAGTCTACTTCCTCTTTATTGTTCACATTGGGTAATTTCTATTATTCTATCTACCAGTTCCTTGATTTTTTTCCCCTGTCTTCCCCATTCTGCTGCTGAGCGTGTGGATTGAGATTTGGGTTTTTTGTTTGTTTGTTTGGGTTTTTTTCTTATTGTATTTTCCAGTTCTAAAATTTATATTTGGTTCTTTTATTTCATTGCTGAAACTTTCTTTTTCTTCACTGTGACTTTCTATTTTTCATTTGTTACAAACATATTTGTAATTGCTCATTGTAGCATTCTTATAATAGCTACTTCAAAATCTTTGTAAGATAATTCTGTGATGCCTATCCTCTTGATGTTTACATCTATTGATTGGCTTTTTTCATTCAGTTTCAGATTACCCTGTTTCTTGTATGATTAGTGATTTTTTTATTGAGATATAATTGACATATAATATTATATTAGTTTCAGGTGTATTATATTATGACTTGTATGTACATAGTGCAAAATGTTCACCACCATATGCTAATTAATATCAGTCACCATACAGTTACAGAATTTTTTTTCTTCCCATGAGAATTTTTAAGATCTACTTTCTTAGCAACTTTCAAATATGGAATACAGTACTATTAACTATAGTCACCATGCTGTACATTAGATCCTCAGGACTTATTTATTTCATAACTGGAAGTTGTACCTTTTCACTCCCTTCACCCATTCTGCCCAATCACCTCTGGTAACAACCAATCTGTTCTCTGATGCTAAGTGATTTTTTATTGAAATTTGGATATTAAGGATATTGTGTTATGAGAATCTGGATATTATTTAATCCTTCTGTTTTAGCTGGTATCTTCCAAATTATTCTTGCACTAGAAGTCCAAATTCCTCACTTTGCCTCCTTGACCCCCAGTGATGAGGAATCTTCATTATTGCTGGATGGGAGTGGCTATTCTGGCTCCCAAGGAGGACTTCAATGTACTTCCTTGACTGGAAAGGACAGGAATACCTCCTATTGCTCCCAATGTGGCCTCTAGTGATACTACAGGGGAGGAGTTTGGTCATCTCTTAACCCCTGGGCTATGGTGTAAATCCTTATTAACTCAACCAGGACAGATCTGACACTGCTCTAGCAGAGGGCATAGGATGTCACCCAACTGCACATGGGGATAGATGAAGTAGATCTCTGTTTATTTTATTTTTTGAATGGATCTGATTTCTAACCTTCACATTATTAACTTACTTTGTGTTCAGTTGGCCCCTCCAGCTGTTCATTTGCAGTTCAGGGATGACCTAAATACTTAAAGTCCAATGGTTCTAGACTACATCTTATCAATTTTAATATGTCATTGATTGTAAGGTAATTGTAGCTAAAACTAAATGGAGGTGAGGTATATATCAAGTAAATGCTAACCACAATTCCAGTAAAACTATAATGGGTGGGGATTGTCTTACTTAGGATAAAGGAAAAGAAATATGTGATTTGCTTTTTCAAGTTTTCAATTTCTGACACTCAATGTAGGGTACTTTTATAATCAGCAAGCAAACAAAAAAGCAGCAATGTAGAGAATCAGGTACACTTTTGAGGTACAAGTATATCATTAAAACTATGATTCCAAAGAATATTTAATAATACATTGCAAAGCTAAATAAGCTGAATAAGCTTATGAAACAAAACCAATTGAAAAGCTAAATATGTTACTATATGTCCCGCTCTCTTACAAATGCCCTGATTTTTTTATTCACAATTTTCTGTGTCTTACTTTCACATGGGCAATATCATATATTTGTAATCATATATTAGGAAATGTTGAATTTTAAATATAGCTGAATATACACAGAATATCTAGTTTTTATTACCCATAGTTACAATGAACTCAGATAAAATTTGAAAATCATATACAGCTAAATAGCTAGTCTTGTGAAATAGCATAAAGGTATCCAACCCAGCCTTTGGACATGTTTGGGGTTCTTGAAGCTCTGGCTCACCAGAAGAATCACACTGAAGCCATGTGGACTAGATTTACGTAAGTAAACTCTCTTTAAAAGATTTTGAATTCTGAACACAATGAAGCAGGGTAGAATGAAACATTTGAATTTTTATATACTAACACTGGTACCTTAATAATAGATTATTTTGTTCCTGTTTTATCCACTTTTCTTTTTCTATCTCTAATTACAACAACTGATTCTGTAACCATCCAGGTATCTTTAAAGAGTTCTGCATATTCTTTCATTCTTAATCAGATTTGGTTACTGTTATTTACTACCAAAAAACAATAAAACAAACAAATAAAAACCCAAGTGATATCTGCAGAAACTTAAGTAAAATTGTAAGTTGCTAGAAATATATTTAAATATACCATAATTT
This sequence comes from Monodon monoceros, assembly GCF_005190385.1. Lineage (NCBI taxonomy): Eukaryota > Metazoa > Chordata > Mammalia > Artiodactyla > Monodontidae > Monodon > Monodon monoceros. The sequence continues at coordinate 127,712,903 of NW_021703777.1, forward strand.
AGCAAATAGTGACTTACTTTAGTGATATTAGGAGCAATTTTACATTTTTTCTTGTTTATTTTTCTCTGGCATTAACAAAATAAGCCAATTTTTGATATTATTTTTACAATCAATAAAGTCATTGTAAGAGTAAAGAAGGCAGAATATAGAGCAATAGGAATTAGAGAACTGAGGCCAGTCAGAGAGAGAACTTGCTCCCTAGATATCACAGCTCCCTATACTCCTGTTAGTTTATCCAACTGTGAGTAAGACAGTAGATGTGGAAACATTACATCAAGGTTCTATACCACGTTCCTTATGTCAAACTTTGCTGAGATAAAGATTTTAGTTAATTTCTCAATTGAAAAAGTCATTTTTCTAGAAAGAAAATTAAAATAAGGAAAACTACATACACCAATGCTATTCAATTCCTGTGTTTTCTCCCATTTCTCTTTTTTCCCCCTCTAATGATAAAATAATTGAATTGGTTTTGATAGTAATTGTATCAACATCCCCAATCTTGGTTCCACCAGGGTCTTCCTTTGAAAATTGTGACATTTCTGCCTTTGCAATTGTATGACTTTTCCTGATGTTGATGTGATCAAGGACATCACACCATGTCTACAGTCCAGGTTTATCTGTGCCATTTTTATGTAAAAAATATCTATGAAAGTAAGAATAAAAGATGTGTGGAATCTCAAGTACCACTTTGGTATTTTAATAAAGGAGAATGCATTTTGGAAGTAATTTCCCATCTGATGTTGAACTATTTGGAGAATGGATTTGAGAATGCTTCAATATGTTTTGTACATAATCAATTACTTTCATAAAAAATGGTCATGAAGAACCTAGGGGCAGGACGGGAATAAAGACACGGACCTACTAGAGAATGGACTTGAGGACACAGGGAGGGGGAGGGGTAAGCTGGGACAAAGTGAGAGTGATATGGACATATATATACACTACCAAATGTAAAACCGATAGCTAGTGGGAAGCAGCCGCATAACCCAGGGAGATCAGCTCCGTGCTTTGTGACCACCTACAGGGGTGGGATAGGGAGGGTGGGAGGGAGGGAGATGCAAGGGGGAAGAGATATGGGGATATATGTATATGTATAGCTGATTCACTTTGTTATAAAGCAGAAACTAACACACCATTGTAAAGCAATTATACTCCAATAAAGATGTTTAAAAAAATTTTTTAAAAAAACGGAGAAACTAAATGAGCTAGTCACAGGTAGGCCACATCTTTGGTATTATACATTAGGATAGAATTGAATCTCAAGTATGGATTCAAATATGCAGAATATAGAATTTTCTATTATCCATTATCTCAATGAACTCTAACAAAAATTTAAAATTCAACTACCATCTACAGCTCAACAATTATTCTTTTTAATTCCCATTTCTCCTGATGTAAATAGATCATCAAACTAAAATATCTGAGGAGCAGACAAATTAAGAATTTGTGATTTTGTATTCTTTGTTTTTTAGTCATATATGTATTTTGCACCAGAATGGCCACTTTTCCATGCTTTATTTGAAAATAAAGAATTTAAATTATTTAGTAAATTTAAATGAATTTTCAACTCAGGATTTTAACGTAAAAAATAGAATAATAGAGAATTTTTTTTTAGAAAATTGACTCTTTATGTAATACATTTTTATATGATACTATTTCAATGCTACCTGTATGTTCATATCATAAAAACTACAAGATGAATGGGCAAAGAATATTATTTTCTTGACGGGAAAGGTACTGTGCATATAAATACTGAACTAGTTTTATAGTAATTGTGTATTCTCCTAAAAGTTCATTGATCATTTAGATAGCAATGTTTTTTAATAAAACAATTGATTAATTACAACTGAATTATTTGTTGTTGTTGCTATATGTTGTTAAAACGAAATAGCCTCAATTTAAAGGGAATATTAACAATATCCCATATTTCACATGTTTAATCTCAAGGATGGTAAACTCAGGTATCAATAAGCAAGTACATAATAGCCCCATCCACCAGAGGGTAAAGAGCAGAAGCAAGAAGAACTACAATCCTGCAGCCTGTGGAACAAAAACCACATTCACAGAAAGACAGACAAGATGAAAAGGCAGAGGCCTATGTACCAGATGAAGAAACAAGATAAAACTCCAGAAGAACAACTAAATAAGTGGAGATAGGCAACCTTCCAGAAAAAGAATTCAGAATAATGATAGTGAAGATGATCCAGGACCTCGGAAAAGAATGGAGGCAAAGATTGAGAAGATGCAAGAAATGTTTAACAAAGACCTAGAAGAATTAAAGAACAAACAAACAGGGATGAACAATACAATAACTGAAATGAAAGCTACACTAGAAGGAATCAATAGCAGAATAACTGAGGCAGAAGAACGGATAAGTGACCTGGAAGACAGACTGGTGGAATTCACTGCTGCGGAACAGAATAAAGAAAAAAGAATGAAAAGAAATGAAGACAGCCTAAGAGACCTCTGGGACAACATTGAACAAAAGAATATTCGCATTATAGGGGTCCCAGAAGGAGAGGAGAGATAAAGGACCAGAGAAAATATTTGAAGAGATTATAGTCAAAAACTTCCCTAACGTGGGAAAGGAAATAGCCACCCAAGTCCAGGAAGCACAGAGTCCCATACAGGATAAACCCAAGGAGAAACATGCCAAGACACATAGTAATCAAATTGGCAAAAATTAAAGACAAAGACAAATTATTGAAAGCAGAAAGGGAAAAATGACAAATAACATACAAGGGAACTCCCATAAGTGTAACAGCTGATTTCTCAACAGAAACTCTACAAGCCAGAAAGGAGTGGCATGATATACTTAAAGTGATGAAAGGGAAGAACCTACAACCAAGATTACTCTACCAGGCAAGGATTTCATTCAGATTCGATGGAGAAAACAAAAGCTTTACAGACAAGCAAAAGCTAAGAGAATTCAGCACCACCAAACCAGCTCTACAACAAATGCTAAAGAAACTTCTATAAGTGGAAAACACAGGAGAAGAAAAGGACCTACAAAAACAAACCCAAAACAATTGAGAAAATGGTCATAGCAACATACATATCGATAATTACCTTAAACGTGAATGGATTAAATGCTCCAACCAAAAGACACAGGCTTGCTGAATGGATACAAACACAAGACCCATATAAATGCTGTCTACAAGAGACCCACTTCAGACCTAGGGACACATACAGACTGAAAGTGAGGGGATGGAAAAATATATTCCATGCAAATGGAAACCAAAAGAAAGCTGGAGCAGCAATATTCATATCAGATAAAATAGACTTTAAAATAAAGAATGTTACAAGAGACAAGGAAGGACACTACATAATGATCAAGGGATCAATCCAAGAAGAAGATGTAACAATTATAAATATATATGCACCCAACATAGGAGCACCTCAATACATAAGGCAACTGCTAACAGCTATAAAAGAGGAAATAGACAGTAGCACAATAATAGTGGGGGACTTTAACACCTCACTTACACCAATGGACAGATCATCCAAACAGAAAATTAATAAGGAAACAGAAGCTTTAAATGACACAATAGACCAGATAGATTTAATTGATATTTATAGGACATTCCATCCAAAAACAGCAGATTACACTTTCTTCTCAAGTGCACATGGAACATTCTCCAGGATAGATCACATCTTGGGTCACAAATCAAGCCTCAGTAAATTTAAGAAAATTGAAATCATATCAAGCATCTTTTCTGACCACAACGTTATGAGATTAGAAATGAATAACAGGGAAAAAAACGTAAAAAACACGAACACATGGAGAGGCTAAACAATACATTACTAAATAACCAAGAGATCACTGAAGAAATCAAAGAGGAAATTTAAAAATACCTAGAGACAAATGAAAATGAAAACATGACGATCCAAAATCTATGGGATGCAGCAAAAGCAGTTCTAAGAGGAAAGTTTATAGCTATACAAGCCTAACTCAAGAAACAAGAAAAATCTCAAATAAACAATCTAACCTTACACCTAAAGGAACTAGAGAAAGAAGTACATACAAAACCCAAAGTTAGCAGAAGAAAAGAAATCATAAAAATCAGAGCAGAAATAAATGAAATAGAAACAAAGAAAACAATAGCAAAGATCAATAAAACTAAACGCTGCTTCTTTGAGAAGATAAACAAAATTGATAAACCTCTAGCCAGACTCAACAAGAAAAAGAGGGAGAGGACTCAAATCAATAAAATTACAAATGAAAAAGTAGAAGCTGCAACAGACACCGCAGAAATACAAAGCATCCTAAGAGACTACTACAAGCAACTGTATGCCAATAAAATGGACAAACTGGAAGAAATGGACAAATTCTTAGAAAGGTATAACCTTTCAAGACTGAACCAGGAAGAAATAGAAAATACGAACAGACAAATCACAAGTAATGAAATTGAAACTGTGATTAAAAATATTGCAACAAACAAAAGTCCTGGACCAGATGGCTTCAGAGGTGAATTCTATCAAACATTTATAGAAGAGCTAACAGCCATCCTTCTCAAACTCTTCCAGAAAATTGCAGAGGAAGGAACACTCTCAAACTCATTCTATGAGGCCACCATCACCCTGATACCAAAACCAGACAAAGATACTACAAAAAAAGAAAATTACAGACCAATATCACTGATGAATATAGATGCAAAAATCCTCAAAAAAAAAAAACTAGCAAACAGAATCCAACAACACATTAAAAGGGTCATACAGCATGATCAAGTGGGGTTTATTCCAGGAATGCAAGGATTCAATCAATGTGATATACCATATTAACAAACTGAAGAATAAAAACCATATGATCATTTCAATCGATACAGAAAAAGCTTTTGACAAAATCAACATCCACTTATGATAAAAACTCTCCAGGAAGTTGGCATAGAAGGAACCTACCTCAATATAATAAAGGCCGTATACGACAAAGCCACAGCAAACATCATTCTCAATGGTGAAAAACTGAAAGCATTTCCTCAAAGATCAGGAACAAGACAAGGATGTCCAGTCTCACCACTATTATTCAACACAGCTTTGGAAGTCCTAGCCATGGCAATCAGAGAAGAAAAAGAAATAAAAGGAATCCAAATTGGAAAAGAAGGAGTAAAACTGTCACTGTAGATGACATGATACTATACATAGAGAATCCTAAAGTTGCTACCAGAAAACTACTAGAGCTAATCAATGAATTTGGTAAAGTTGCAGGATACAAAATTAATGCACAGAAATCTCTTGCATTCCTATACACTAATAATGAAAAATCTGAAAGAGAAATGAAGGAAACACTCCCATTTACCATTGCAACAAAAAGAATAAAATACCTAGGAATAAATCTACCTAGGGAGACAAAAGACCTGTATGCAGAAAACTATAAAACACTGATGAAAGAAATTAAAGATGATACCAACAGATGGAGAGATATACCATGTTCTTGGATTGGAAGAATCAATATTATGAAAATGACTATACTACCCAAAGCTATCTACAGATTCAATGCAATCCCTATCAAATTACCAATGACATTTTTTACAGAAATAGAACATAAAATCTTAAAATTTGTATGGAGACACAAAAGACCCTGAATAGCAAAAGCAGTCTTGAGGGAAAAAAATGGAGCTGGAGGAATCAGACTCCCTGACTTCAGACTATACTACAAAGCTACAGTAATCAAGACAATATGGTAGTGGCACAAAAACAGAAACGTAAATCAATGGAACAAGATAGAAAGCCCAGAGATAAACCCACGCGCCTACTGTCAACTAATCTATAACAAAGGAGGCAAGAATATACAATGGAGAAAAGACAGTCTCTTCAATAAATGGTGCTAGAAAAACTGGACAGCTACATGTGAAAGAATGAAATTAGAACACTTCCTAACACCATACACAAAAATAAACTCAAAATGGATTTGAGACCTAAATGTAAGACCGGACACTATAAAACTCTTAGAGGAAAACATAGGAAGAACACTCTTTGACATAAATCACAGCAAGATCTTTTTTGATCCACCTCCTAGAGTAATGGAAGTAAAAACAAAAATAAACAAACGGGACCTAATGAAACTTCAAAGCTGTTGCACAGCAAAGGAAACCATAAACAAGACGAAAAGACAACCCTCAGAATGGGACAAAATATTTGCAAATGAATCAACTGACAAAGGATTAATCTCTAAATTATATAAACAGCTCATGCAGCTCAAAATTAAAGAAACAAACAACCCCATCCAAAAATGGGCAGAAGACCCAAATAGACCTTTCTCCAAAAGAAGACATACAGATGGCCAAGAAGCACATGAAAAGCTGCTCAACATCACTAATCATTAGAGAAATGCAAATCAAAACTACAATGAGGTATCACCTCACACCAGTTAGAATGGGCATCATCAGAAAATCTACAAACAACAAATGCTTGAGAAGATGTGGAGAAAAGGGAACCCTCTTGCACTGTTGGTGGGAATGTAAATTGATATAGCCACTATGGAGAACAGTATGGAGGTTCCTTAAAAAACTAATAGAATTACCGCATGATCCAGCAATCCCACTACCGGGCATATACCCAGAGAAAACCATAATTCAAAAAGACACATGCACTCCAATGTTCACTGCAGCACTATTTACAATAGCCAGGTCATGGAAGCAACCTAAATGCCCACTGACAGATGAATGGATAAAGAAGATGTGGTACATATATACAATGGAATATTACTCAGCCATAAAAAGGAATGAAATTGAGTCATTTGTTGAGACGTGGATGTATCTAGAGACTGTCATACAGAGTGAAGTAAGTCAGAAAGAGAAAAAGAAATATCGTATATTAATGCATGTATGTGGAACCTAGAAAAATGGTACAGATGAACCGGTTTGCAGGGAAGAAGTTGAGACACAGATGTAGAGAACAAACATGTGGACACCAATGGGGAGAAAGCCACGGGGGGGTGGGGATGGTGGTGTGATGAATTGGGATTTACATGTGTACACTGATGGGTATAAAATTGATGACTAATAAGAACCTGCTGTATGAAAAAATAAATAAAATAAAATTCAAAAATTCAAAAAAAAATAAGCAAGTACAGTTATATATTAAGAAGGATATCTAATAAAAACATTCTTAAAGATGGCTAATCACCTAAAAAGCTATATTTATTTGAACTCTAATTAATGAACTGACAAATGTACTAAAATATGCAACATCACACGCCTTCTCTTAAAACAGTTCTAAATCAGTTGGGAAATTACTTCAGAATGCATTCTCTTCTATTAAAATAATTTCAGCATCTAATTAGAGCAGGTATCTTTTGTTCAACAAGCTCTCTTTCACTATTATATAAATAATTGTTTTAAATCTTAACTTGCCTAGAGAATTAAAAATAGCCTACAGTGTGTTAAGTTTTGCACATTATCCTTCTGTGGCTATGGAAGAAATTGTTGGGAGGTATATAATGTCTTTAAGAAAGATCATGATATTTTAAAGAGGTGTACCGGAAGAAGAATGGGCTTAGGGTTAGGACCCTTCTTGAAAGTTACTTAAATTAGTTATAGCTCTGATTGCTCATGTAGCATGTGAGTATTAGGATATGGCATACCTACTTCAAAGATTATTCAGAGGATAAGATACTAAATGTATAGAGGTACTTTTTAAAATATACATGGTTTATAAGAGAGAAACAGTGACTAAATACACACCTAAAGATAGTATATGTATGCAGGATCATGTGTGTGTATATTCACAGACGTTACACAAATATTAGAGGTGTAGAGACATAAGCCTCTGTTTTGCACACAGAGTACCTGTGGCTATGTGACAAAACTATGCCTATGTGACAAAACTATATCATATTTATATTAAATAAATGATATTATATTAAATAAATATTAAATAAATATTTGTATTAAATAAAACTATATCATATTTATATTAAACTTATATTAAACTGCATCATATTTATATTAAACTTACATGTACACATGTAAATTAATTAGACACAGCACCTTAATAATCAGCTATTTCAATCATAGTCTATGTCAGTTTTTTATTTTTTCCCAACCATAGTTCTGATGCTCGCATATCAACTTTGATCCAACAGAAACATAAAGGAAAGACAAGGAACTGCTTCTGGTACATTATAGTCTGCAAAAAGGAAGTCAAAAGTGAATGTGGTCTGTTAAACTGACCAGGAGAAAAACACAAACATACTTTTTAGCCCAAGTTTAACATTAGATTGGCTTAAAATCCATGAAGCATAATTGGTTGAAAGTACTCTGAATTTTGTTTGTTGGGTTTCTAATTAGGACAAAATTCCAAAGCTGCTCTTTGAGAGGGGTTCTTAGCTCTGTCAGGAGAAAGCACTGGAAAATCCTGAGAACACCCAGCACTCACGTTAGAAGTGGAAAGTTAATTGGATGTCATTTGTGTTAAATAAAGAATTGCCAGGCTTGATGTAAGCTGTTCTGACCATTTCTACCAAATTGCACACTCTGTCACAGATTTCCCAAAAAGAATAAAGGAGTATTGTCACATCTGTTTGTCAGGCAAAGAAGAAAGATAATCATGATAAACCCTAGGATGAACATAAAACAGCTGAGCTTCCCAAAGGTGTGAGTTAGAAGGAAAATGCAGCCACAAGAGAGCTCACTGCATAGAGAATCCTCGGCTGACAAAACATCAAACCAATAAAAGAAATGATATCACAGTGTTTCTGAGATCAAATCACTCTTGAAATCTGTGCTTCCACCCTCACTGTTAGCATCTTTGACAGAATGCAAACCTTGGACACTGAGAAGTCATGTCACAATTAAAAATTCCTTATCAAAGTAACGTGTCTGATTTGATTCTATTTTACTTTTTTCGGTATTCACGTTTCAGAGCTTAGCAATATTTTCCTTCTCATTATAGCATGTGTTGTCACTATGAACAAAGTTAAAAATTTCTCCTAGGTAACTTAATTAGCTGCTTCAAAATAAATGTTTCTTAGTTCCTAAAACATGACTTTCATCTCAAAGATTGGTGACTAGTTGACCAAAATGTTGGAGTCTGAGCATGTGATAAACCTCCAAAGGCTCTGTACATTTTGTTTCCAGTAAACTTTAAAAAATTATGTTAGAAGTAATAACTATTTTTTCTGCACAGCAAAACCCTTGTCTCAGGCACATGTAAATCATATTTTCATGCTTTGTACTTTGACTTAAAAGAGTATTGTATGGATAGAGGGCACATTTCGAGATTTTATTTGTGCTGGTGTCTATCTCTCCAGTACTGAGGATGACTTTATGTAATTAACGTCTATTCTTCACTGATCTGAATAGACATAAAGTGTTTTACCTTTGTAAGATTAGGGCAAAATCTAATTACGTAGAGTAAATTACATGGAGAGATAGTAATATCACGGTTTTGGCTATATTATCTCTGTATTTAAGAAACAGTTTCACTGCTAACCCATTTCTGAATTTTTAAATAGTGGTCATATGCACACTAAAGCATACATGTTTTCTATAAAAATATTGGATAGAGGGGCATATGTTTAGCTAAAGCAGCCAAGAAGAAGACAATTGCCTCAATTTTCACTGAGATCCTGGCTCCGGAGATACTCGCTATGAATTTAAAATGGGTAGTGCTTTAAAACTCTTATTAGGTAGCTTATTCCCTGCCTTCCAAAGGTCCCTTTGAACTTTTACATTTGAGGAAAATGGGTGGAGTTGCTTTCTTTCATTCTTACTCGATTCATGTTAGAGTCTTCTTTTCTACAACTGCTTTACTTTTATCCTACCATCTCTTTTCACAGTAGCCTTGAAGCTACATTTGCTGCATTGTATGAAAGTCTAGGAAGATCACTCACCCTTTACGATGCTTCTACTGGAGTGCTGAACTTGGGGGGTGGGGTGATTTGAGCAAAGATGTGATTCCCCTGAATGTACCATTACTTAATTTTGAGTCCTATCATGAATACATAAAATGGCTTTATACATATATAAAGATGTGCAAACTCATTCGTAATCTCAAGAATGCATATTAAAGTGACGATGAGATCTAATTTTACCACTATTGGAAGGAAAAACATGTCAGACTAACAGTATTGATGGCAATGGGGAGTTCTGGGAACTCGCATTTACTACCGTAGGAAGTGTAAATGAACACAACCATGCTGCAGAGAGAGTGGGAGTTGCCGTGTGGTTAAACATGTGAATAGCCTATGTTAAGCATAAATGCTAGAGAAACTTAATATGTGCATTCACAGTAATCCATAAAAATGTTCATAACAATCTTTAAAAAACATCGTGGGGAATCCAGTTGTCTTAACAGAGAGAATTAGATATAAAAAAAAGTTAACTACATATAATTTTTTTAATTAATTAATTTATTTATTTATTTATTTTTGGCTGTGTTGGGTCTTCGTTTCTGTGCGAGGGCTTTCTTTAGTTGTGGCAAGCGGGGCCACTCTTCATCGCGGAACGCGGGCCTCTCACTATCACAGCCTCTCGTTGTGGAGCACAGGCTCCAGACGCGCAGGCTCAGTAGTTGTGGCTCACGGGCCCAGCTGCTCTGCGGCACGTGGGATCCCCCCGGACCAGGGCTCGAACCCGTGTCCCCTGCATTGGCAGGAATATTCTCAACCACTGCGCCACCAGGGAAGCCCCAAAATGTTAAGTACATATAATTTTTAAAGTAGGTATCAGAAAAGGCAGAAAGAAAACAGAAATCTTTCACAAACGTCAAACTGCAGGGAGCAGCTAACAAGCCTAGGGTTAAGGTGAACAAGTAAAAAAATTGGAAGTATTAAAACTCAAAAGCTTGGGCTTCCCTGGTGGCGCAGTGGTTGATAGTCCGCCTGCCAATGCAGGGATCACGGGTTCATGCCCTGGCCTGGGAAGATCCCACATGCCGCCGAGCGGCTGGGCCCGTGAGCCGTGGCCGCTGAGCCTGCGTGTCCTGAGCCTGTGCTCCGCAACGGGAGAGGTCACAACAGTGAGAGGCCCGCGTACCGCCAAAAAAAAAAGAAAAAAACCCTCAAAAGCTTAGGGAGAAAACCCTACAGAGCTGAAAGATAGCTGAGGTCTCTGAGGGAGAAAAGAGTGGTGGGGTTAGCTCTAGACCTCTGAGTAAGAGGCACCTCTTACCTGGTGCTCATGTCTCTCTGAGGGAAGACAAGGCAGCTTTGTGAGTTTTGGTAAAACTGCAAAGTGGATCTAGCTATTGCTGTAGGAAGGAACTGCTATAGCTGAGATCTTTTGCTAGGATGATTCTCAAGGAAGCAGAGCGAAGCAACAGGAAGCAAATAGGAAAATGTAAGACCATGCTTCGTCCTCTAGCTTGGTAGTCTCCCCAGAACACCCCACATTAATGGAACCTAACCAGAGTCAGCTAGTAATGTGGAAAAGTGACTTTCAGAAGTTCCAGCCCCCGAATCACAGAGTGGGTGTAGAGTTACAAGTTTGGAGTTGAAGATCAACAAGCTAATATCGGCTAAAACTGGGAAGAACCTAAAGGTCCACCCTTGCATTAAGGATATGCAATTACGGTGTGTTAATAAGTAATATACTATACTTCTGAATCAGTTAACTGTTGTACAAAACCACTTTCTACAAAACAACATTGGAACACAAGAAAAAGCGCTTGTTTCTCACATAGTCTTCCCTCTTGGGCACAATTACTCATAACCGTCCCACATGCAAAATGCAATCACCTTCATTTCAGGACCTTGTAGACCTCATCTAATCCTGACCAAGGTCTCATCAAATACATTAGGTCCTCAGGTCTGAGTGAAGTTGCTCTTGATCCAAAGACCTGTGAACTAAAAAGTTGTATCTGCTCTGCACAAAAGCAACCTTCAATCAACAGTGATGATCCTTTGTCAGGAAAACCACAATAAACACTTCAATTAAAAAAAGATAGAATGGGAAGCATGTGACAGTCTTTAGTCCACAGAAATTCTGAATTTCTACTGGGAAAAGGCTGCTAAATACCCTTACTTAGAGTAGGAAAAGTACCTTGTTCAGTCTTCCGTTCTACAACCTGGGAGTGTCTTCTTCAACCATTTTTCTCCCATGCTCCTGACTCTGCTCTTTGGAAGTTTCTTCCTTTTTTTCCTATTATCCTCCTTTGTCATTTCTAAAGAGGACTTTGCAATATATGCTTTTTGCATACCCTGCTCCCTGCCTGTAGAAAGTTGGGGGCTAAAATGTGTTCTTATATCACTTAGTGTCTCATTCTCTTTTAGTTCAATACTTTTTGCCAATATGGCTTTCTCTAAAAAAAACGTTTTTGGATATTTGGTTCTAAACAAGTTAGTGTGCCTAAAGTCACCCGCAGAATTCTTGTTCAGGTGTGCTTCTCTCTCTAGAGTCAAGTAGAAATACTTGGAACACACCAGGCTTCTGTATGTCTATTCTCCCAATCTTTCTTGGAGTCTATTTTCAGTTGAAATGATAAGTTGTCACCACAATTCTTTTAAAGTTCTTTACAAAAAGTTGTGATGATTTTGGCCTTGACTCGTTCTGCAAGTCCAATGCCACATATTTTAAGATTTTGTTCAGTTCAAGGCCAAAACATGTCAACATTTCATGGTCAAGCCCACATTCAATGTACAGGGAAGTTTACTTGCTCATGATGAGGCCTTAGCAAGGGTGTGGATGCAGGAAAGGGTAAAGAATTGGGGCCAATCATTAAACAAAACATCAATGAAAAGACATCTACCAGGGCTACATACATTGACATAGTTGCATTACAACATTTTAGCGGTAAGTAAAAGAAGTGAATCACAGAAAAATTTGCACCATAAATTTACTTTTAAATAAGATTAAAAGCATGGAAAATTAAACAATGTATACTCTAAGGAAACACACATAGATGATTAGAACTATTTGAAAGGAATACCAAGGAATTGTTCACCAAGTTTATGACAGCTTTTAACTCAAGGTGGGGGAGAGATGGAATGAGACAAGGGAAGAAAGCATAGGGGATTCTATGATAGCAGGCTTTTGTAGTGTTTTATTTTTTGGGGGGTGGGAGAGTTGATTAATATACAAGATTTTATTTATTATTATTGTTATTTTATCTGTTTCTCTAAGTTGTATGAATAGATTTTTATATGTAGTGATTATACTACATATATATTTTATGGCACATATCTGTATATTATAAAAAGTAAGTTTTAATCCACTTAGCTTTGAGAACAGGAAAATCAAGGAAGTACATAGTGAGAAAGGTGGTTAATTTTGTTTTCCCCCAGAGGAGAGAGTGATGGGGAATGTGAACAGGGGAGGACAGAATGGAGGAAAAAGACAAAAATGGGGCCAAATTGTGTCAGTCTCAAATTTTCCCTGCCCATTCTTGTTTCTCTGCCCAGCAATGCAAACTGGGGTAATTATTGTCCTCATGACAAGCATAATCATTAAAAAGATTAGTACCAGTGTAATTAAGTGATATCAACATGGAAACAAAAGAAAAACTGATTGGCCGGGTCTGTGAAGGAAATAGAAAGATAATCGGGCTTATGGAACATTATGAAAAATTAAATCTACAAGTTCACAAATCTCTTTCAGTCTACTCATGATATATTACCCAAAGCTAAGTAGTAATTTAATACTACTTTGGAACAATTGAAAGAACGATTTACGAGATGGGCTTTCAAAAGACATTTTTATTTTAAGTTGCCTCATAGCGAAAAGAAAGAATCACTTTAACTGAAGGTAATATGCCAACCTGATGCTCATCATAATTCATAATACTTCAAAAATGCACCGTTGTTAAATTTTCAAGTATTAATCAAATAGGTAATTCATCAATTTAGATGGTAGGTATTTGAGATTAAATACCTTAGACTCTAAAACTTTATTGCAATTACTAACAGAGATCTCTGTTATATATTTTAGATATGTTATGAATATATTCATACATTTTACATGTATTTATTTTTATACAAATATAATACACAGTTTTATAAGAATTTAAATTATGAAATTAAATCCTAATTTCATGCAAAATGACAGGGGGAAAAAACCTTTTGTAAAAGGAAGTTGAATTCAACAATACCAAGAAGGTGACTTTTGCCTTGCAGAAGCACTAGCAACAGATCATCAAAAGAATTGCTGCCAGTGTCTGGGAGGCATCTCTGATTAACAGTGCCTTAGCATTGGTGTTATGCCTGTAGTTTTAGGACGCAAAGGTTCAATTATTAACACACTATTCAGAATGACTATGTTAAGATAAATGTGACCATTTACACTCCCTTTTTATTTTCAAGAGTCTTGCAAAGAAAAATAAAAAGTTGTCTCTATGTTTCCTTTTCACCCCTAGTTATTGAATCTATCTTGCAATCGACTAAAGAAGTGTCAATAACTAGCTCCTAGTCAGCCCTTTAGTGGCTTATCCATTAAATTAATTTGCATCTTTACCCACTCATCTTTGAAGTCCTGTTGAATCAAATGGCCTTATTAAAAAAAACATGTGGGATTTTACTGTTAAAATCCCAAGGGTTTTTCTCATTAAGTTAACAGAAAATTTGAAAAACAGTTAAATTAATATTGTCAAGAAACTTTCTTTGATTCTATTATTAGAAATAAAGACAGATTTACAAATACTTTTTGGAATCAAATTTTCATAAGTGAAGGAAACTATTTTAAGAATGGAATCATAATAAGTATCGTTCATGTAATCAATTTAATTTCTCTTACAAGGGATATGTTTTGGAGGGACAAGTATTGGAGTAATCATAGGGAAGGAAACACAGGGGCCACTGTGACTAGAAAGAAAAGGGAGAGAGCAGCCTGGGAGGTCAAAGTTCATCTGTGTTTCTCCTCCTCATTTGATGCTGCTATTTTCATCTTCTCTCCCATCTCTCTGCCTCCCTTCTCTTGCATCCTAGGAAAAACCAAGCTGTTAATTGGATTAATTTCAATATTGTTGCTTCTTAGGGAATAGGGAGGCCCAAAGAGACCGAGAGAGATAGGGGAATGGCCAGTGGGTGGGGCAGTCAGAACAAATTCTTATATAGCCCCAAACAGTTACAACAGTGACATCGAAGATCACTGATCACAGATCACCACAACACATAGAATGATAATAAAAATGCTTGAAATTTTGCGAGAATTACCAAAATGTGACAGAGACATGCAGTGAGAAAATGCTATTGGAAAAATGGCTCTGATAGACTTGCTCGACCCAGGGTTGCCACAAACATTCATTTTGTAAAAAATGCAATGTCTGCAAAGCGCAATAAAGTGCAAAAATTGAGGTATGCTTGTACTATGCATTATGAAATATCCAACTAGTGACAAGTAAGAGGTGTGTATGCACTAAAAGTCATCTAACAAGTCAAGGAACTTAAATTGCCAAACCATTTGACTACTAGGCATAATCATTAGAAGAGCTGTCAGAATAATTCTTTTTCACACTCATGTACACAAATAAACACTTTAAATATTTTCATGAAAGTTAATTAGGCTTCATTACTGAATACATTTGTTAATTCATTTAACAAATATTTTTTGAGAGTCTATGCCAAACCCTGTGCTGTACCAGGCTATATAGTAATCAGCAGGGCAGACTCAATCCCAAGTTTTTAGAGTTTATAAGCTAACAGGTGAAGAAATAAACTAATACAAGATAAATATCATTAGATACTGTGGTAATAACAATGAAACAAAAGGCTGTCTTGCAGAATACTATGGAGTGTCTTTTTTAGATGGCTACCATGGGAATGCCTCTCTGAGGAGCTGGCATTTAGATGAGTTCTGAGGATAAGAAAAAGGCAGAAATGCAAATATCTGAGGGAAATATCTTCAGGGAGAGTGAACTATGTGTATTAAAGACCTGACTCAGGAAAGAGTTTACTTATTTTGGGAAGTAAAAGAACGGTGAGCTTTGCAAGAATATGGCCATTCAAATTATAGGATTTGGGACATATAGAGTAAGGTCCTGGCCCCCAGCATGCAAAAAAAAAAAAAAAAAAAAGAAGAAGAATGATTGATGTGTTTAGAGTGTATTGTATAGTGTTTCCAAATGAAATGGGATGGATATGAGGATATGATAGATTATGTAGTACCTTCTAAACCATGTTTAAAATTTTATATATTAATATAAGTGCAATGAGAAGCTATTGAAACAGTTTCACAAACATGGTAGGAATGCAGACCAGCTATCTTAATGTTCTGGTGAGAGAAAGATATCTTCATCTCTAAGGTAGTGGCAGCGACACTGAAAATAAGTGAATAAATATGAGAAACTAGGTGAGACAATTATGGAATTTGAAGATGGATGTAATTAAGATAGAAAAAGGCAGGGTTAAGAATGAGTCCCAAACTTCCTCTTAAGGTGAATACTGATAAGATTGGAGTAGATGAGAAAAACAGAGAAAGAAATTAATTTGAATGGAAAGGAAATCAAGAGTTCAGTTTGGAATGTAAGCTTAATACTCTTGAAAGATAGTCTAGATGGGAAAGGTGAACATATGCGTATGGAACTCAAAGAACGGGTTGGCTGGTCGACTGAAACACACATTTAGTTCACTATTATAAAGACTTCATTTAAATAATTAAAAAAGAGAATGCAGAGAGAAGGGAAGAAATCTCAGAACAGAGAATTAAGGAACTCTACTATTTAGAGGTTGATGGAAGAAGAGGACCTAGACAAAGGGACAGAGCGAGAGGTGCTAGAAAGTCAGGAAATGTTGAGTCACATGTCTCAAGAGAAGAGAGTGCAGAGAAGCAGCAATAGCCCAAGAAAAAGTTAACAGTTAACTGACAAATATCCTTACAACTGGATAGCAGATGGTATCAGAGGATGTAGGCAGAAGTACGAGGAGCTAGGCTCTGTGAAATCATCACAGAGTCCCTGGATATGACATCAAGACTCAGGAAAGATGTAGGAATATGGTGCTAAACAACTTGATGCGGGAATATAGGCTTCAGAGTCAAGGGATGTGACCTAGAGAATATGATGAGAACCTGTTTAGAATTTGAGAGGTCACAATATAGCACCCTTTTCTCTGTTTCTATTCGGTATAAAGTGAGACAATAGACAGAAAAGAGTCAAGAAGGCTATTACTGATAGAACTGATAGATTGGCTGTTAGGCCTTCAGTAAGCCTCTTAGTTGTGAAACCCAGAATTAGAGTCTTATCCATTCAATCACAGGAGTAATCATGGGCTTTCTGCATAGGGGAAACCAAACCATATACGACTTATAGCATGGTAGGGTACAGCAGAAAAGGTGCTTTCACTCAGCTTTGGGCTTCCAATCTCACCATCTCAAAAGTTACTCCAACTTCCCTCGTGAAGTAGAGCATGCGGCAATGGAGCTAGAGACTAGGAGTGTTCAGAAAAATCGCACATCATGGAAACCCGAAGAGACAGCCTGGGAAAAACCATCCCTCCCACAACTCAGCACACATACTTATTGGTGCTGTGATAGATATCAAGCCTCTGGTCGAGAAATAAAGAAGGAAAAGAGCCAATAGAATTAGAGGTCAGAGAGAATCCATTCTCGAGGCTGAGTAATGTAGCTACTGAGCAAAATTTCACCATTAGTAGTGAGGGACAGGATGGAACCTGGAGACTCAGGAAGATTTGATTTACAGGGAGCTTGAAGTGACTCCAGCTGTGAATAGAAGGAATTTTGGTCATGAACACCAATAGACTGTGGCCATGGATAAGAAGGCACTATGGCAACGAGATAACTAACAGCAAGTTTTCCTTCTAACAGAAGAGTAAAAGAGGAAACCTATACTCTCTACGGCATAAAAGAAAACCTATGATACCAGGGAATTGAGGAATCCTATCTCTAGGTGTAAGATAAAGACATAGGTGACTTTGACTTTGATTCTATGTGGTTTTATCACAAACTATTTATTTAGGAAATGATTTTAATAGAAAGATCAAGGAGAATATGGCAATACTTTTTAAAAAATTACAAAATAAGTAGTATATTAATCAGAATGCTTTAGTTGAAAATGGCAAAATCCTAACTCAAACTAGCTGGTGTCTCTAATATGAGAAACATTTTAAAGGAAACTAGTTGTTGTATCTGGGAAATCCAGGTGTGGTGTGGGTTTTATAGCTGAGAGGGACGTACCATATAAGTTCAGATCTCTCTCTAATCTTTTCTTGTGCTGTGTTACCACTCATATTTCCTTTCCCCTCTATGTAGACCTGATACAAAACTTTATGTAGGCTTTCTATGAACTAAGTCCCCAGGAAATGGCCAGAGAGAGCTGGAGCTGAGGCCACCAATGACTGGCCTATGTGAAACTTCTGTGTGAAATTGAAAATGTATCTGTGTAGGTAAATAAATTAGCAAAACATACTCTTCAAAATAAGCTCAGCCATATGAGCTCAATAATGACAGGTCATAGAAAAGCCTGCCTCTTTCTCTGGGGAAAGCAGCCCTGTGTCAGGGCACATGGCTTGGCCAGCGGCATTCAGGCTGAATTTGATCTTCCAATCACCCATCTGTTTGTGCCTAAGTGCAGTTAGCAGGAGTCCCTGGGGCCAGGCTTACATGATCCCACCAAACAACCTGAAGAAATGGAAAACTCCCTCTCATTACACATGCATATAAAATTTTTAAAAAGACTAATTGCCTGAATCTACGTGGGCATGAATTAGGATGCCTTGATTAGTCAGGCACCATTGGGAACACAAGACAAAGAGGGTGGACATTCTGCCAGAAGCCCAGGGTGTTCTTATCACAGAAAAGAAAGAAGGGCGGCTGAGTAAACCAAGACAGTCCATATGCCCGGCCTCCCAAATCCAGCCTATCACACAGACTCACAGACACACACGCACACACAAAGGCCATTTCTAGAACGCATATGCCCTCCCTTAGACTCTAAACATGTTCACAATTCTCTAATTCACACACACATACACACACACACACACACGCACACCTATCTTGACTGAATATCATCCTCCAGCTCTGCAGCCACTGCTTTTTCTCTTCCCTCCTTCACATGCAGATTTCTGAAGAAAGTCTCCTAAAATTGCTGCCTCTGCTTCTTTTGCTTTCACGACTTCCCTAGCTCAGATCATTCTACTGAAACCGTTCTTGTTAAGGTTACACCTAACTTTCTTGTTGCTAAATCAAAGAAACTGTTTTTCTGTTTTCACCTAACTTGACATCCTAGCAGAATTTGACTTTTTGAAGAAGGTTCTTCCCTTGCAAAAAGTGACTCCATACTACCTTGATTTTCCTAGCATCCCTGACTAATTCCTTTTCAGTGCTTCTTGCAGGCTCATCTTCCTTATTCCAGATATTAAATACAGGATCACCATGAATTTTGGTGCTTGGCCCTCTTCTCTTTCCTCACTTTATATTCCCTCCATAAGTAATCTCCTCCATGGTTATGTCTTAAAATATAGGTATACAGAGGTGATTAAAACTCTGCTCAACTGAGGAATTCCCTCTGGGTTACAGATCCTATACCAAACTGCTGTGCTAATATTTTTATTTCTTTTGGGGTTCTTAGGAGCACCTTTAATTAAACACCCCGTAGTTAAAAACATGTTATTTTCCCCTTCTTCCTCCATCAAGCTTCCACACATGCACTGATACAGTCTTCTAGTGGCACTGTCTCAGTGTGTGACGTCTACCGCCACCCATGCCTGCTGTCTCCTCTCCCTTACCACTCATATTAGGTGTATTTCTACCTTCTGTAAACTTAACCCCTTAAGTGGTTCATTGCATCTTAATTATCACTATAAAAGCCAACTCTACTGTCACCTCACCCCTGGAACTCCACATTTGCCAGTAGGTTCCCTATCATCTCCTCTGTCTTCCAATCTCTTCTTTCCCAGTACAGCCAGAGAAATTTCCTGAAATTCAAATAATAGTACTCAGCAACCAAAATCTAACACACTGCCTGAAACATTCCACACTGTCTGCTCCTATCTACTTCTCTGATTTAATTTTGTGCCACTTCCTGTCACTGTCTTTCCATTCAAGAGCTCTTTCAGTTTTTAGCATGTACTCTTCCCTCATACCACAGGACCTTTGCACATACTCCACACCTTTCATTTTGAAGGGAATTGTTTTTCTTGCCATTCTCACCAAGTAACCACAGGTGCTACAGATTTCAACTCAGTTGTCACTTCAGAGGTATGTAGTTCTCTGACTTTCTAAATTGGGTGAAACCTTCCTAGTACGCCCTCTCAAAGATTCATGTACATCTCATTCACAATACTCTTTACATTTGTAATTTTGAATTTAACGTTTGTTGAAAAAATGAATGAACAACATTCAAACAATACTTTACTACCCTAACCCCACATTCAAAACAAATGATGCTCAACTCTGCAAAGTAGACATCTCCAGATCTCTCCCAATCACTGTATCTAATTGCTGCCTGAGGACTGTGGATTACGTTTAACCTTGTTGCTTAGACACAGATGTAGCTCCTTACAATCCAGCAACAAAGGCCTGAATGTTGGAATACTGTATATGTTACTGAGTCTAATGGACTCAGTATCATTGATGGCATAATTCCAATAGTTTAGGAGAGTTTAAAACGAATAAACAAACAAACTCTAGTCGCTGGTTCAGAACATAAACTGTATACTGCTTATTAGTATTAATGAATACTTTCCCTTCAGACAATGGAATTAATTCCTTAGTCAGATGTAACAGATGTGTGACACAGATCTCCCTGTTCCAAACCCCAAGACTAAAGCACTCATTTTTCTAAATGCCGGCAGTATTGTCACTCAAGAGCTCTCAGATGAATCCATGTCTGGGATTTGTTTTGGATGAATAAAGCCACTTTACTCAAGGTCTCACATTCCCCCTCCCTTAATTAGAGCATCTCATATCAAGAGACTAGTTGATGCAAAGATACAAATTGCTAGCCACAGTATCTCAATTTGGGACAATCCTTTAAAAGAAAGATCTGTATTCATTTTCCAAAGCTGCTGTAACAAAGTACCACAAATTGGGTGCTTAAAGAGTAGAAGTTCATTGTCTCGGAGTTCTGAAGGCTAAAAGTCTGAGATCAAGATGGCAGCAGGAAAGGGGGGGTTATTTCTGAGGGGCGTGAAGGAAAACTTTGCTCCAGGCCTCTCTCCTACCTCCTGGTGGTTGACTGGAAGTCTTTTCTCCTTAGCGTTTGTGCATTATGCTGTTCTCTGCCTTCATCTTCCCACTGCATTCTGTCTTCTCCCTGCGTGCGTCTGTGTCCAAATTTCCACTTTTTATAAGGACATGAGTCATACTGGATTAGGGGCTCACCCTATCCCGCTCTGGCCTCATCTTAACTAATTACATCTGAAACAACCCTATTTCCAAATAGGGTCATGTTCTGAGGTACTGTACCTTAGCACTGCAATATGAATTTGGGGAGGGACACAGTTCCACCCATACCACCTTCCCAGGTCTGGAGCTGCCATAGGAACCGCTGAAATATCTGTTGCCACTGATTTACAGGTCAAATGACATTTTTTCTACAGTCCTTTTCCTTCAATCTCCCACAGATGTTGGTCCCCTAAACTCTATTCAATATCGTCCATGAACGCAAATACCTAGCTAAATTTCTGCTTTTGGAGAATTTGACTTGCAATATTTTGCACTAGAAGTGGTCTGAGACAGTAGACCATAAAGTAGGATTTTGGAACTGGAACAGTTGTTGATCTGCTGGCTTGGAGTACCATGTAACAGGTGATGGGTAGTAGGTGGAGAGGGATGGCTTTGAGATATACTAGTATCACAACTGTGAAAATTTTCAGCCATGGTGGACTGGGTTGGCACACAGATGGGTGGACTTGTGAGTCACAGAAATTTATAAAATATGGGGCAAAATAATTATAAGGACTATGAAGTGTAATGGTTGTTTTAGAGCAATTGATGATTTGTCAAATGGCAAAAATGCTGAGGGAGATTCATCACTAATAAAAAATTAAGTGTGAAAGCTAGAGAGTCTCTTTGAAATCATACAGATGGACTTGGATCACCTGAATCTGGAAGGCAGACAAATATGATAACCAGTCCCCGGACTTAACTATAAGAGTAGCAGAATTCCAGAAAAGGGTGAACTCTAGATCTCATCAGTAATGTGCCAATGTTGGCACCCTCATTGGAAAGAAGTAACTTTGTGAAATTTGGGATAGAAACATTTGAATTATATATTCAAAAATCTTGAATCCCCAGATTCACCTAAAACTTCTAGACATTCAGAGTTATCCCATCCTTTCCTATGAAAGCCACCTTTTACCTGAATATGATGCAGAGGCCTTTGCCTTGCAAGACAGCACACATTCCCCTGATTAAGATACCCCCCACCTCCCTCTTGGTTACCAAACTAATAGCTAACTATGTGAAAAGATAATCCCTCTGGAGAAAGGCTGGGTCTCATAATGGAAAAAAAAGAACTATATCTCAGAGTAACAAATACTGACAGTTGTCAGAGGATACATATATAGCAATATCCTACAGAGAGTGGATCAAGACAGGTAAAATACAAAGGTGAAAAAGAGAAAAGTTAGCAATCTGGGAACACGATCCCATGTTCTTTTTAATATAATTAAAAACATCAAATTTCCCTAAATAAATGAAGAGATTTACCATGTTCATGGTTAGGAAAAATTAATATCATAAAGATGCATCCATTGAACAAAGAGCTATTTATCAAATGCCAATTACATGTCAAGTACTCTTCTGAAGAACTGGGATATCTCAGTGAACAAAACAGAATGAGACTTTGTAATTCCAATTTTCCACATACCTCTTGCTAAAGTTAATACAATTCTAATACAAATGATAGCAGGATTGGTTTCCTGAGAATCTTAACAAGCTAATATAAAGTTCAAATGGAAGAGTCAAAGACCAAATACAGTCAATAAATTGAAAGAAAAAAGAAAAAGTAGAAGGAAACATTGAGGAAAATGAGTGGAAAAAAGACCAAGGACACATCACATAAACAGAATCACTGTAATGTTCTCAGTTAAAACACTCCAGTCCTGGAGCAGGGACATTTCAGCAGATACAAAAACCAGAGCTGCTTTGCTCTAAGATTGTAAACCATGGCCTGGGCTTCCCATATTAGTTCCATGCAGTTGTAGTTCTAGCGCCCTGATATTTTATGGAAATGAGCAATTGAGTTCACAAGGGAATCCTCACAAATTTACCAGATAAAAATAATGTTATTGAAAATACTGCTTTTGCAATGAAATCTGATATTGTTTCTAGAAAATATGAGGTTAAAGATGATATCTAAAATGTATAGCTTATTTTGATAAAAGTGAAATTTTAAAATAATTTCAGTTTATTAAATATTGAAGCTAGTGTGAATTACAGAGTTCACTTAAACTTGCAAAGCCATAGTCTTTTTCTTTTCTGAAAAATAAGATGTTTAGACTCGCTATTCGCTAAGCTCTCTTTCTGTTATAGATTACCATGATCCCCATTTTTCTTCCAGTGTTATTTGTATCTCAATTTTCTAGCTTTAATTTGGCTCAGAAACAGAATCTTTTTTTCCCTACATTAATAATGATCTGTTTTATAGGACCTATCATGTCTCCTAGGCACATATATTACTGTTGTTATTTTCCTCACCCCATCCCTCTAAGTACTGGGAGATACACGCAAATATCTACCTTTTATAATTTGTCTTTTCATTCTTAGACCCCACCCATCAGAGTATCTTATACTTAGTAGGAAAACAGTGTTTAATTTAATAACTGATCAATTATTCTATAGGATTTGGAATCTAGGATTTTAAAACATCAAACCCAGATCCTAACCCTTAAGACAGACTGACAAATTCTCATTTATAATTAGTTTTAAAAATAGAAGGCTTTATATATAGAGCTAATTGGCTTCTACCTGTATAACAAAATTACCCTTAAAAAAGGGGTTTTTTTGTACCAAATCACTGGTTGAAATTAAAAACTACTGCTGGAAAAATAATGGAGTGGGTTTATTAATTTTTATTTATTTATTAATTTTTAGTATAGACTACTGTGCTTTAAGTTATCTTCTTTGACCTGAAATGGCAATGTATAACACAATTTCCAATGACCTCCCTCCAAAACATAAGGCAGGATGATTACCTGATTTAGGAGCTATGGTTTACCGCCTATTTGTTACTTTCATTAACCAGAATGTTCCTTCTTTTTCTAGTGAGAATGAAAATAAACACATACTAGATATCTGTTAAACCCAGAAAATACAATAAGATGCCAGTACACCAAGAGTTGAATCAGGCATAGGAGATATATCTACAGAAGCCTCTAGCCAGTTAATTGTAGCTTCTGGCTTGCCTAGTAGCTATATTGACAATACTTTGGTCACCCCAGTTTTTCTGACATGTTGAAATGCTCTGAGAGAATCATGGAAATAGGATATTCCTTCCTTTTTTATTAATCAAATCCCAAGTACTTCATAGCAAAGTTGGGGGACTTGTCATGAAATTGTCTACTGTTATGAAGTGTCCTATTAATTTAAAAAGACATAGAAATGTAGCTAACCTCCAAATATCCTTTGATATGCTTACTTAATCTGTACATAGCCCTTCTGCTGCTCTGACCTCATTAAAAATCACCAAGAATAGTAACCAATGTTATCAGGGTCCACCATGTTGTGCTGTAAAAGTAACATGTCGGAGGGTTTATTAATGAAATACTTTTAAGCAGACCACAATTAAGCTTTATATGACTTAGTTCTGAGCTTTGTAAAATGTACCTTTGGATAAATAAGGAAGAAAACATGTTCAAAAACAAAGTACAAATACACCTGATTTTGATTGACAATATGTCTGGTTTTAGTCTTCTCTAAGCCATATAATAATAATACATTGAAAATAACTCTTGAGAAAATGGATGCACTAAATGAAAATTACGTTGCTAATGCAATTCAGCATCCGATTTTAATTCTAAGTAGTTATTTAGCAGAATCAGCAGTTTAGCCTAACAGGAAAAATAACAGTCGTTTAATTATGATAACTTGCTCTGTTGAACATATGACTCATTGTTTCTTTTAGATTACAATGGCTTTCAATTATTTTTAGCATAATTTGAGGCTGGAAAATAATTATAGAAGCAAAAGAAATAACATGCATTTCTTGATATTTAAAACTCATAAAAGAACACTAATCCAATGCGACTGAGAAGATTAAATTCAAATACATATCTTTCAAATTGATGCTTTTCATCAAAGTCCTGACTAGTTATTACTTTCATTTTACTGAAATACTAATAACATTAGTTCTTTGGGTGTTACAAAGTAAATAAGAAACATGTTATTTTTATTATGCAATTATTATGTTTAACATGGAAAAAATTAATTATTCAAATCAATATACATTATATTATGTGCACATTTAGATATATTAAATATACAACTGAATAGAGACATAAAATTCATAAACATGATTTAATGCCCTATTCAACATCAAAGGTACTAATATTATTGAGGAAGTTAATTTTGCCATGCTAGCAAAAATTTCATGATAAAATAGAGACTTTCATTTCTGAACTATTTCCAACAAAAATATAATAGAAAGGCAAAAACAAATTTTCTATTTCAACTTAAGATATTTTTAAACTAAATTGAGGAGATAAATGGAAGTAAAGTAGTTAATTGTCTTAATTCCTTTGCACAAATATAAGTTTGACCATCTTACTTATGTCATATGTGCTATAGTTTAAGGCAAAAATATCTACTCCTGACGACCTTAGCCTTTAGTTAGCAGGTGACCAATACTGTCAGAATCCAAGTTTAAATTTTCCAATAATTCTGCCATAGTCCAGGACAAATTTTATGCACCAAGGGAAATGAGAAATAATCATTTACTTGAAATCTAATTAAACCCCTAATGCATGTAATTGCTGTTCACCAGTGGCTAAACATGCATAATCATGAAACTCATTGTAGTGTCCTGGAGAAAGTGTTTGTCTCAGTCAGTTTGGGCAGCTATAACAAAGTCCCAAAGACAGGGTGGCTTAAACAACAGAAATTTATTTCTCATGGTTCTGAGGGCTGGGAAGTCCAAGATCAAGGCAGTGACAGATCCAATGTCTGGTGAGGGCCCTCTTTGTGTTGTATCCTCACATGTCAGGAAGAAAGAGAGGAAGCTCTCCTGTCTCTTATAAGGTCACTAATCCCATTCATAGACCTCCACCCTCATGACCTAATTATCTCCCAAAGGCCTCTCCTCCTACCACCATCATATTTAGAGTTAGGATTTCAACATATAAATTTTGGGGATATGATAACATTAGTCCATAGCAGTGTTTAATATAGAACAATAAGACATATCAAATATTTATTTTGCTAGTTATGAATATTATGGAGGACAAAACATAACCCATAAACTCCCATCTTCTACAGATTATTTTCCCCCTGATTAATCCACAGGCTTGAAAAATAATCACTTATATTTAATACTATTTTGTAATTCTTGCTTCATGCAGTATCATCATTTCTTATATAATTTAAGGTACATACAAAAATAATCCCAATAAAGTAGTCTTTAGCTTTCAGAACTTCACAGGAGCACTATACTTTGTTCAAACACTTAATTCACATGCAACCAACACTTTTTGCAAAACATAAAACACTCATACATATTGACACAGGTTCATTCCTAGAGTTATGGATGTGGACATTTATTTTTTTTATAAATAATTTTTATAATTATTTTTAACTATAAATGTATAGTTACTTTACGATGTTGTATTAGTTTCTTGCTGTACATCAAAGTTAATCAGTCATATGTATACATATATCCACTCTTTTTTAGATTTCCTTCCCATTTAGGTCACCACAGAGTATTGAGTAGAGTTCCCTGTGCTATACTGTAGGTTCTCATTAGTTATCTTTTTTATACATAGTAGTGTATCAATATATACATCAGTCCCAATCTCCCAATTCATCCCATCCCTCTCTTCCTCCCTTTGGTAACCGTAAGTTTGTTCTCTACATCTGTGACTCTATTTCTGCTTTGCAAATAAGTTCATCTCTACCATTTTTCTAGAGTCCACATATAAGTGATATTATATTTGTTTTTCTCTTTCTGGCTTACGTCACTCTGTATGACAAGCTCTAGGTCCATCCATGTCTCTGCAAATGGCACTATTTCATTCCTTTTTATGGCTGAGTAATATTACATTGCATATATGTACCAGGTCTTCTTTATCCATTCATCTGTCGATGGACATTTAGGTTGCTTCCATGTCCTGGCTATTGTAAATAGTGCTGCAATGAACATCGGAGTGCACGCATCCTTTTGAATTATGGTTTTCTCCAGATATATGCCTGGGAGTGGGATTGCTGGGTCATATGGTAGGTCTATTTTTAGTTTTTTAAGGAACCTCCATACTGTTCTCCATAGTGGCTGTATCAATTTACACTCCCACCAACAGCATAGGAAGGTTCCCTTTTCTCCACACCCTCTCCAGCATTTATTGTTTGTAGATATTCTGATGATGGTCATTCTGACTGGTGTGAGGTGACATCTCATTGTAGTTTTGATTTGCATTTCTCTAATAATTAGTGATGTTGATGTTGAGATGTGGACATTTTAAGCTATAACCCACTCACAATCTGATCTCTAACAGCTTTTTTTTGTGTGATACTTCTTAAGCCAACAGATTCACCATCTTGTCCCAAGTTCCATATATTCTAGAAGTGCTTTCCTACATCCTCACAAATGTATTTGTCCAGACACTTAAAAACAAAGAAAACCCTCTCTAGTCAGATTAGCTGCATTGCTTGAATAAATGAGAATATTTGGTTTGTAGTATGTCAAATCTCAAACTTAATTTTTTAAAAATCCACTTTGTTTGAAAATTGGGAAAGATCCATTAATTAGAGTCACATGGGTGTATGTTTGAACCATAGCTACATTTCTTGCTTGAGTTACATTGAGTAAGTGACTTAGTGTCCTTAAGATTCAACTTTTTCATCAATATCCTCAACATAAAGGTAATAACATGTACTTGCAGCATTGTATGCTAAGTGTCCCGCTCCTAGTTTATGCTCAATAGAATTTGGTTTATTGAAACTAATTAGGACTAGATTTTCAAAAATATCATTCCTTCTTTCAGATCGCTAAGTGAATATAAATTTATACACTTGGAACATTTTGTGCTATATTTAAAACAGAACCAATCACACCCTATTGAGTCTTAAAAGTTTATTGGAATATTATCTCCCTCAAAAAGTACAATTCCTAAAATACTGACAAACTGACAATATTAATAATGATGTATTTAATGAATTCCCCTAAAAATTAACATATTTATAACTGTTTGGATAACTTAAGGATGCTTTTGAATTGTAAATATCCCTGAAATATTAATGAATCATATGAACAGTTTTCATGAAAATATTTTCTATAATCTTTCACAAATAAAAAGTACAAAGAAATAGATATAGGTAAACTTAATCTATTTAATTTAATGCTGAAAACTCTGAACTGCTGAAAGTGAAATATTAGGTAGAGATTTCACATCTTATTGCTTTAAAAATGTGGCTCAACATGCCACATTATTAATTATACCAATCCACACTTATAATCTCCTTATATATATAAAATAATTTTTGTATTTGTAAGCAACCTAGGAAAGATAATTACTGATTTTAAAAATAGTGCATAAAGATTTGCTTAATGAAACAAATTCAGGGTAAGTATTTAAGAGGCAGTAAAAGCATTATCTTTTATAGTAGTGTAAGAGAGACAGTACAGGAATTGGGATGAGATGGTTATTGTTTTTAAATGCAGCCTTAAATTTAATTGTCTATTCTTCATGAAATAAAATCTTGTTAGAGGTGATGATTTAGAGAGGTGATGCAAATTATTTTTTTAAAAATTTGCACTTTAAATACAAATAAATGCTTATTAACAATTAGACATTATTTATGATCTAATATAATTTGTATTATTACTTATATAGGTAGAATAGATTACAACTAAAGCACAGGTAGATTTATATTCTCTCTGCAGTCTATGAAAGTCAGGATATTAATGACTCATTGAAATATTGTTTTCAGGGCAGCTTCTCAGATTACATGGGCCTAGCAGGCATGACTTGAGATTTCCTTTCATTTCACTGAGAAGAGTAGGATCACGTAAATGATCTATTCTTGTGCATGGCTTTAGAATTTTAACATTTAGCATAGATCTTCTTTTTAATATCCCTGTGGATATTAAAAAGTTTGTTAAGAAAAAAAAAAACAGAAAGGTTAGAGAAACACACTTGAATTCCTCCTTGCAAGCATTCATAATTGAAAAATGGAGTTCAAGGGGTCAAATTGTTTAAAGGGATTAGTGGAACTAACCGAGGAACAGAGGACTTAACGGGACAGAATATGCTGCTCTGACTAGTAAAGAAGGACTAAGGAGAAAAAACAAAATAATGGTCACTTCTAGTAGAATGGATTAAGTTATCTACCACTACCTTCCTAAGAGGAAATGTTTATTACTACAGTTATGGATTTAAAAACGCAAACAAATGAACAAACCAACAAAACTTTAAATACACTGACTCGTGTCCTTGTGGTCCATGGCCTCTCAGAAGATGCAGTTTTGCATTCCTATCTGAGATGAGCCTGGGAATGGCTGAGAGAAATACTCTGCAGAGATCACCAATGGTTATCACTCCCCAAGGCCCCAAAGGGTTGGAGAAGCATCACGTCTGAAACAGAGCACTCAAACCACAGGGTAAGAGGTCAGGAGGCCTCACTGGGAAGTGCCTACTTCATTAGCAAGCTTGCTTCATTCTCAGTCAGAGATTTAGTTTGGGGATAATATGGAGATTGGACTACAAACAAGGAAAAATATGATTTCAGTAAAAAGAAATTCCTCCAGTTACAACTCCAAACATCTGTGCTTAGAAAACTTTGATGATTAAGATATAGATATTTCTCATATTTATGAGAATTGTTTTTTAAAGAAAGAACAAGTTATTCAAGGCTAAAGGAAAAACAAGAGGAAGATGCAGCAGGAATTCCAGTTTTTACAGTTTTCGAAAGAGTTTCCTTGTTAATAGAACAGGTATAGTTGCTATAATGATTTTAATAGAAGATCAGAAGATTGAAATGTCAAGTTAGTAAAACAGCTTAAGGCAGAAGTCTTTAGAGTTGTTTTGTTTTGTTTTGTTTGGTCATATTTACCTCTCTCTTCTAATAAATTATCTTTAAATCACAAAACATTGAACGTATAATATTCATATTTCAACATAATGCATCTAAATAATTTCTCATCATGAGTGAACCATATTATATTACTTGTGCTTCTAATTCCCTAACTCCTAATGAAGTTTTCCAAAGCAATAGCAATGCAAGTGGCCTGATTCTAGATGAATAACGTCAAGCTTAGTAAGAATTATTAAACTCTTGTATCTGTAGAATAATCTGGCACCTGTTTTATATTGTACACATCAAGAGAACACTCAAAGGAAAATAAAGTCTAATATAGTCATTATTAAATGTTTATTAGTCACAGCTCAAAATCTCATTTATTGTATTGCAGCAAAGAAACACCTATTTCCCAAGCACAAACATCTATAAGTTTTGATAATTAAAACTTTGGATTTCAATATTTTTCCAGCTCAAGGTAGCAGGTATTACAGTGCTTATCTAGTAATGAAAACTTATTTCTAGCCATTCAATTTTCCTACTTACAACCTAAGCCATATTATTTTATAACTTTCCTTTCAAATTAACTAACTGAATGCTTTTAAACTGCTGCTTTTTCATTGACACAGCAAAATATAGAGAAAGAATATTTTAAAATATACATAAAGTAGAATAAAACCCAATGATGGCTTAACATTATAATTTATGAAAGAAAGTTATTTTGACATTTAAAATATAGAAATTATATGTTTGGGTTTTTTTTTTCCCTATCCATGATAAATACTCAGTGAGAATGAGAGAAAAAATAACTGAGAGAAACCAAAAAAGCAATAAAATTCTCAAGACTGTTTATTTGATATTCCCTCATTATTATTTTTTCAGCTTTACTGAAATATAATTGAAAAATAAAATTGTAAGATATTTAAGTGTACTTCATGATGATTTGATACACGTATACCTTATGAAAAAATTCCTCTATCTAGTTTATTAACACATCCAACACTTCACATATTTACCTTTTTTTTGATAAGAACATTTAAATTCTACTCTCTGCAACTTTCACTTATATAATACAGTGTTATGAACTACAGTCACCATATTATACATTACCTTCTCAGACCTTATTCATCTTATATCTAGAAGTCTGTATACTTTTACCAACCACTCCCTATCCCCTACAACCCCCAGGCCCTGACAGCCACTTTTCTATCCTGTTTCTATGAGCTTGTTTATTTAGATTTCACATAGAAGTGATACCATGCAGTATTTGCCTTTCTCTGTCTGCCTTATTTCACTTAGCATAATGTCCATCCATGTTGTCACAAACAGCAGGATTTCCTTCTTTCTTATGGCTGGATAGTATTCTATTGCATATATATATACCACTTCTTTATCCATTCATCCATTGACAGACACTTAGGTTGTTTGCATGTCTTGGCTATTGTGAATAATGCCGCTATTAAGATGGAAGTGCAGATATCTCATTGTTATCCTGTTTTCATTTCCTTTGGATATATACCCAGAAGTGGGATTCCTGGATCACATGATCGTTCTATTTTTAAATTTTTACTCTTTTCCACAGTGTTTTTCATAGTGGCTGCACCAATTTACATCCCTACCAGTAGTGCACAAGGGTTCCCTTTTTTCTACATCTTTGCCAGCTCTTGTTAACTCTTTTTTTTTTTTTTTTTTTTTTTTTTTGAGGAAAACTATTCTAACAGGTGTGTGGTGATATCTCATTGTGGTTTTGGTTTGCATTTCCCTGATGATTAGTGATGTTGAGTATCTTTTCAGGTACCTTTGGCCATCTGTATGTCTTCTTTGGAAAAAAGTCATTTTAGATCCTCTGTCCTTTTTTTTTTTTTTTGCGGTACGTGGGCTTCTCACTGTTGTAGCCTCTCCCGTTGCAGAGCACAGGCTCCGGACGCGCAGGCTTAGTGGCCATGGCTCATGGGCCCAGTCGCTCAGCGGCATGTGGGATCTTCCCAGACCGGGGCACAAACCCGTATCCCCTGCATCAGCAGGCAGACTCTCAACTACTGCGCCACCAGGGAAGCCCAGACATACATACTTTTATTGTGCTTTGCTTTGCTGCGCTTTGCTCAGTAAACAAACTGAAGGTCTGTGGCAAGCCTGCACTGAGCAAGTCTATTGACTCCATTTTTCCAACAGCATTTGCTCACTTTGTGTCTCTCTCTGTCACATTTTGGTAATTTTTGAAATATTTCCAAAAGTTTCCTCTTTATTTTATTTGTTATGGTGACCTGTGATCTTTGATGTTAATATCATATTTGTTTGGGGGCTCCACAAACCATGCATATAAGATGGCAAATGTAATCAATAAATGTTGTTTGTATTCTGACTGCTTCACTAACTGGCTGTTCCCCTATCTCTCTTCCTCTCCTCAGGTCTCTCTGTTCACTGAGACACAGGAATATTGAAATTAGGCTGTTTAATATCCCTGCAATAGCCTCTAAGTGTTCAAGTAAAAGGAAGAGTCCCAAGTCAAAAGCTAGAAATGATTAAGCTTAGTAAGGAAGGCACTTCAAAAGCCTATAGGCCTTTTGCCCCAATTAGACAAGTTGAAAATGCAAAGGAAAAGTTCTTGAAGGAAATTAAAAGTGCTGCTCCAGTAAACACGTGAATGATAAGAAAGTAAAATACCCTTATTGCTGATATGGAGAAAGTTTTAATGGTCTGGACAGAACATCAAACCAGCCACAGCATTCCCTCAAGGCAAAGCCTAATACAGAGCAAGGTCCTAACTCTGTTCAATTCTATGAAGACTAAGAGAATGAGGAAGCTGCAGAAGAAAAGTCTGAAGCTAGCAGAGGTTGCTTCATGAAGTTTAAGGAAAGAAACCATCTTCACAACATAAAAGTGCAAGGTAAGCAGCAAGTGCTGATGTAGAAGCAACAGCAAGGTATCCAGAAGACCTAGCTAAGATAATTAATGAAGGTGGCTACACTAAATAACAGATTTCAATGTAGATGAAACAACCTTCTATTGGAATAAGATGCCATCTAGGACTTTCATAGCTAAAGAGGAGAAGTCAGTGCCTGGTTTCAAAGCTTCAAAGGTCAGTCTGACTCTCTTGATAGGGGCTAATGCAGCTGGTGACTTTAAGTTGAAGCCAATGCTTATTTACCACGCCATTTGCAGCAACATGGATGGACCTAGAGATTGTCATACTGAGTGAAGTAAGTCAGACCAGAAAGACAAATACAGTGCACTTTCACTTCTATGTGGAATCTAAAAAAAAAAAAAAAAAAGAAAAGGGTACAAATGAACTTATTTACAAAATAGAAATAGAGTCATGGATGTAGAAAACAAACTTATGGCTACCAGGGGATAAGAGGGGGGAATAAATTGGGAGATTGGGGCTGCCATAGACACATTACTAGATATAAAATAGATAACTAATAAGAACCTGCTGTATAGCACAGGGAGCTCTACTCAATACTCTGTAATGACCTATATGAGAAGAGAATCTAAAAAAAGAGTGGAAAGAGTAGATATATGTATATGTATAATTGATTCACTTTGCTGTACATCTGAAACTAACACAACATTGTACATCAACTATACTCCAATAAAAATTTAAAAAAAAAAGAAAAAAAGAAAATTCTAGGACCTTTTAAAATTATACTAAGTCTACTCTAACTATGCTCTATCAATGACACAACAAAGCCTGGGTGACAGAATATCTCTCTACAACCTGAATTACTGAATGTTTTAAGTCTACTGTTGTGACATATTTCTCATAAAAAATATTTCTTTCAAAATAGTATTGCTCATTGACAATTGTCATTGGAAAATTTTAATCACACAGGTACTATAATTTTGAACACCAGACCCAAATCATCCTTGGCCTATGGTTCCAATATTCAGGGAAGACAATTATGGCTATATTTTTTGCTATGTAATGTTGGTATATAGTTGTACATTTTAGTTTTTGGATCACTGTTTCCATAAATAGATTTTCTTTTTCAGCTCACTCTATAACTGGATGTGAAATTCATGTGAACATCCTAGCTTTCATTACGTGCTTCAAGTTCTGTTCTCCCCAAAGCTGTTTGAGTAAACATTCCCCTCTGATGTCAACAATTTCTTTCTATTCTGATAGTTACTATGTCTCTGTTGAGGTTGTCTAAGTATTCATTAATTACAAACAATGTCTGTTTTTATATTGAGCATAATTATAACAGTCTGGTGTTCTTAATTCCAATCACTAGGTTATCTCAGGATTAGTGTCCATAAATTTATTCTGGGGGGTTTGAGTGTGGTTCACATTTTCCTGTTTCTTCACATGTGTAATCATTTGGATTACAATCAGCACAGTTGGATGTTATATGTAGACAATTTGGATTGTGTTGTATTCCTCCAAAGAGTATATTACATTATTTGTTTTATTCTATGAGACAGCTAACTTGGTTGTCTCAGACTGTAATCTCTATATTTTGAGTGACAAGTCAACCTTGTGTTTAATTATTTAATTCTTAGCTGTATTACTTGGAATCTGCCCTGTGCAGATTAAATTCCAATGTGTAATTTAATGGCCAGTGAGAGATTTGCTTAGAGCTTATTCTCAGTATATGGAGTTACCCTTCTATGACTCTTTTACTTCTGGGTCCTCCACACTATCAAATAGCTCTGGTTTATTAAATACACAATTGGAGGGTGGTTCTTTAGGTCACAAAGACAGTGTGTTATCTCAGAGATCTACCCAGTCTTACACTGATGATCATAGCTAGCAGCCATGAAAATTTACTCCAAGCCATTTCCTTTTTATAAGTACCTGCTTTGGGTTGCTTTCCAGTATCTTCAGATATTTGGGTTTTGTTGTTTTTGTTTGTTTGCCCAGAATTTATAGTTGTTACCAGTAGGAAGATCTGCCCAATAGGAACTTACATAGTCATATCAGAAGCAAACTCTACTGACATCAAGCTTAATGCTAGCATTCGTATTTGAATCCAATACAGCCCTGACTTTAGTTTCAAGCATTTTCGTTGTTGCCGTTGTTTTTTTGTTTGCATTTTGGCCTTGTTGGTTTTCTAGATTTTGCAAACTCATCAATAACATAATGTAGATACTTTATAATATTTCCTGTATTGAGATAAATTCATTAATAGATTTCACAAATGCCTCATCTATTATTATACTAACCAATAAAAGGCATTATTTATTATCCATGTTAACATGGATATGCTTTTTGTCCAATATATCTAATCTACTTATACCCCCTATTTCCATCAGTATTTTTTTTTTTGCAGTACATAGGCCTCTCACTGTTGTGGCCTCTCCCATTGCGGAGCACAGGCTGTGGACATGCAGGCTCAACGGCCATGGCTCACAGGCCCAGACGCTCCGCGGCATGTGGGATCCTCCCGGACCGGGGCACAAACCCGTGTCCCCTGAATCGGCAGGCGGACTCTCAACCACTGTGCCACCAGGGAAGCCCCCATCAGTATATTTTTAATGCAAGCATTCCATAACAGAAAATAAATCAATAGGAGTAGGGGAAATAAAGGGTTAGTTCTTACTGTGTTTCATCAAAATTATAAGTATACTTGGTTGTTTGAGAAAAGAGAATTTAATTTTCAATGCCTTTGTTGAGAAAAATTACATTTTCCACTTACAAATCTGCTCAGGGATGAAGCAAATATATTATATAGATATAAAAGGAAAAAGTTTGGATGAATTTCAAAAAAATATTGATCTTAATATTTCCCTTAATACAAGGTTATATCTATATACATATATATATATACACACACACACACACCCCTTCAAGTTTGAATGCAATGAAAAAAAATTTTCCCTAGATTGGTTTAAAAGTTATCTGAAAGAACCAAAGATCAATGATGCAGCTAATATTTTTGCTTATCTCCATGAAGACTCATGTGTCTTTATATGGAAATATTTGCAGGCAATATAAAAGTCTTAAAATAGGAACCTCAAGGAGAGCCAAAGTTATCTGATGAAAGCACAGATCAATGATGAAGCTGAAAATTTTTCTGACTTCCCTGAGGAATTAATGAAATTTACATGAAAATATTTGAGGACACCTTAAAAATAATAAAGCAAGTCATAAGAAGAGCCACTGTCAAACTCACAACTTTGAACTCTGAGTTGAGTACCCCAGTTCTTTGTTTTTGTCAACTTTATTTAGAGGAGTCAACATTTAAGGCAGTGCATATTGTGAAAAATATGAAATCATTTAGGCTGAAATTATAAAAAGGGATATCTAAGTTGTTTGAATTCAGTTCATAATAGAACACAAATGGAAGAGTGGGTGGATCGGTAGAAAACCCTTTGATGAAGAAACAAAATGCACAGGCTCTGGACTTACAATTATCTTCCCCAAGTTTTCACTTGAACATGCCATTTAACCTCTCTAAACCATCATTTTATTTTAAAAATAAAAAAACCAATATCTGTTTAAAAAACAATATCTGTTCTGTCAAACACATAGAGTGTTTATGAGACTCTAATGAGGAAATGCATGTAAATTACCAAAAGTTACAAAGAATTAAATGACTAAAGATACAAATTTGAAATATGTTTTGAGAACAGATAGAAGTTAAAATTGTTTCTTTGTAGGTTCAATACTTAATGCAGTGTTCTGTATACATTACAGTTAATTGTTCATTAATTGAGCAAATAAAACAAAGTTTATATTGAACTTAATTAAATTCACTTAACATGAATTATTTAAACAATTATATGTATATTTATTTATTTTAAATTTATTTATCTACAAATATTGTAATTGTTACTGTAAGTAAACTCTGTACTAAATTCAGTGAAAATGGAAATGAATAACTTAATTCCCTCTATGAGCTCACAGACTAGTGGAAATAAAGAAACACATAAGACTTACTCTGACCCATCATATTAAGTGTCATAAGTGCACACCATAAGTGCTGTGGAAAAATAGATGAGAAAAGGGATAATTTTTTTGGAAAATGTTGTGAAGTAATTAACACAAAAGACACTATTTGAACTGGTACTTAAATGAAAAGCTAAGGGGAAGAAAGGTGACAACAGCCAAAATTTCAAAATTAAAGTGAACTGTTACATGGCACTTTATACCAGACAACAGCATGTCAACAATTTTCACAAGCTGAAAAATGCAAGTAAGTATTCCATCCAATGGGAACTTCATGAGCAAAGGCACCTGCCAATTAGAGCCCCAGGAGGGACACCTATTCTAGTGACTCTAGTGAACTGAGCACAGGGTGGAAGGGCAGTCATGTAATTAATACACTCCTACCATGTTCACACAAATGATGAGCTAATTAAACCAATATAACCACTTTATTTTGCTGTAGTCAGTCAGATAGCATTCACCTCAACCTCAGTTGCTTTGAGAAACATTTTCTTATTATCAGTATTGAGCAGGACTTCAATAAATAGGTACTTTCTACATAAACTGAAATAACCTTATCTGGAAAAGTATTTACTTAGCCTTTCTCACTGGTGATAATGGAGGGAGTTAGGATTGATGCTACTGTGATAAGTTCAGGATGGTCAGCGTGAGCCTTCTATTAATAGAGGAAAAGAAAATCCCCAGGCACAAAGTGCAAAAACCAGCATATTTCATAAGTAAAGGAAAATTATAATAACATATATACATGTATATTTTATACGAGATGATCCTACTTTAAACTAATATTGTGCCACTTGATTTTTACACTTCAATAAGACAGCAGAAAATTATAAATCACATCAATAGTAACCAATGTGCTTCCACACTCTATGCTTAACAGAGTTTTATATAAACAGATCAAAAAGAAGGGATTATAGGAATTCAGTAGTTTCCATGGTTTTAGAGTCAAGCTAATGATTTCAGGATCAAGTGAATAGGTATGAAATTTCACAGATTCTTGAAAAATACAATGGCAATGAGATATTGATTAAGCATATGCATCTGGCTGGAAACTGAATTTCAGATTCAAGATAATAAAATATTGGTGGTCTAGTAAATCTTCAAAGATGATCTTCATTCTCTAAAATGCAGCTTCTAGGGATTACAATAATGTTTTTAAATATATATATTGCCTAATCACTGTAAAGCTCCAAGGAGTAACTTGAATCTCGGAAATACTGAAACATACCCAAAGATGACACACTCATGTGTTCCTTCACTGTTTTCTGGGGAAAAGTTCAAGGTATTTGTAACTTAGGTTAATACAAAAGATTAATTAATGTATTCTATTCTTTTTAGAATATGAATGTGAAACTTTGTGTGGAGGAATAGAAACATGAGATTGTTTTTATCTTCAAGTATGTCTCCGTTTAATGAAACTGATAGTCACATATTTAAGTGCTAATACAAGATCAAAAGGATTGGTTACATACACATAGAATTGAAGTTATTAATCCTAACAACACAAATAAGCTACGATAAATCTTCAGAGAGAAAATTTTAGATGTATAGGCATGGCTTAATAACTAGAAACTTTCTATTACTTATTTTCCATAAATATAGTTCAGTTATGTACCCTTAGAGGGTTTAATAAGAATGATGT
The DNA here is from genome assembly GCF_005190385.1 of Monodon monoceros. Classification (NCBI taxonomy): domain Eukaryota; kingdom Metazoa; phylum Chordata; class Mammalia; order Artiodactyla; family Monodontidae; genus Monodon; species Monodon monoceros. The sequence goes on from NW_021703777.1 coordinate 127,751,493, forward strand.
GCCACTTCACATTTATTTACTACTTTAAAATTGGTTAATGAGTTTAAAACACATTACTTTTGTGGATACTCACAGTAAGCAGGTACGAATCCTCAGTGCAATTAAACAACAGGAGAAATCGTGGCTCAGGTTGAGACATGCAAAAAGCTGAGCCACTGAAATGTGAGAATGGATTCTCTAATTCTTAATCTAAGTCTTTTTTCTCCAGACATTGTGTTTTCTTCCAGGTACAGCTTGGCTAATCAAATCATCTGTGGAAAATGAGAGAATTCTATTGTTTTTCATGCATCTCTATCAAATATGTAGCATCATGCAAAAACTAGAAAAGAACATTATGGAAGTTTAGCAAAGTTATCTTAAATAACTATATAACTATTATTCGTGCCTCGGATATATATTACATGAAGGTTTCAGACACCCTTCAGGTGTGTCTCACTGCTCATGGTAAAGTACTCAAGGTTAAAGTAAAAGGGAAAATATAAAGCTTCATTAATAGTAGAAAGATTACACCATGTAGTTTCTAATGAGGCTCAGCAAAGCCCCCAGTGTCCTCAGTGAAAAAAATGAAGAACTGTTTCGTTCAAGGACAAGGGCATATGTCTATAACACCTCCCAATTAGGTATGTTCTTTTTCCTATTAGAAATACCTGCACTTTTTTTGACTCATGAAGAATGAAGCTCAACACCTGTTGCCTTCTCTTCCTTTTTTCTCTTTAACACTTATCTTCCAACATACTATATATTTCATTGCTTATCATCCCTACCTGAATATAAGCTCTCCAAGAGCCAGGCTTTTTGTCTATTATTTTTTTCTTGTTGCACTCCCTGTACCTAGAACAGTGCCTGATACATAGCATTACTAAATATTTATTTATGATAGTATATTACTTCTAATTATTATTGTATGGCTAACATAAATATTTATTCACAAATATTTATTCTTACTTAATTATTCAATAAATGATTTATCATTCAATAAATTAACATTTTCTCATGCAATAGCATGGATATCATTTTTGTTTAGTAATTTATTAACTTATCAAAAATATGTATTGATCACCTATCATGTGCCTGGTACAGTGCTGCGATGCAGAGTGTAATGAGCCATGACTTGTCTTCAAGGAGCTTATAATCTCGTGGGGAAAATATGTTCAATTATTATTGTATTTGTACCTATTGATGTCCATATAACAGAATAGTACATTTTATTTTCTCTGGGGGCATCAAGGAGGCCTCACCAAGGACGTAAAACCTATGCTGAGACTTCAAGGATTATTAATGTTAAAAGGATTGTTAATGTTAAGGGTTGAAGTTGTGGTTCAGGCCCAGGGAACAACCTGTGTGAAGGTCTCAAAGCAGAAATAAGCTAGGTGTGATCAGGAATAAAATAAGTTTTGTATGACTCAAGCCTAGTGACATGGGAACAAGTACAGAGAGATATGTCTTGAGCTGAGAACATGTCCTATAAAACTTTGTATGTCCTGATAGGTATCTTTATATTTGTTACAATGGAATTGTAATGAAATACATACTAGCTTTATATTAAGCATAATGGAAAACAATGGGGGAATTTTAAGGAAGAGATGTAATTATGATCACATTTACACAAGATTGTTCTTTGTGGTGAAATGGAAATGAAAAATGTATTAGTACAAGAGAAAAGTAGATGCAAAGAAAAGTTTTAGGTTATTTTAGCAGTCTCAGTAAATAGAGAAGGCTTGACTACATTGTTGGCTGTGAGGATAGGACTGAGTAGATTCATTCATTCATTCATTCAAAGAGTTGGTTTTCAAGTACTTGCTCTTTTCCATGCACTCTGGACACTGAGAAATCAGAGGTAAACAAGATGCTCACGGGTCTTACAGTTTATTAGAGAAATTAAACATTTCAAAACACCAGTTGTTAAGAGGCTATGGAAAGAAGGATCTGCTTTCCATTGCGCTGTGAGAGTTGGCTTCTCAGGGAAGGTGACATTTTACTGGCAACCTGAAAATCAAGGTGACTCTATCCAAGCAAACAACAGGGAACAGAAAGTACTAGGTAGTGATGTGTGTATAAAGAAAAATAAAATAACTCTGAATGTGAAACATGAAAATGAAAGATTATTTTAATCAATCTATACAAATACACACACTCATTTTTTAACTAGACAAATTCAGTGGCAAATAAATTTTAAAAACTCAGGCAAATATTTTTTTATGAGCTACTGAAATCTCCATTGGTCATAGTGCATATTTGAACATCTTTTATAACACGTACACATTGTCCGTATAATTTACTTGTCCATGAACTATACATACCAGAAAATAAATATGTTTAGCACAGTGACAGAACAACCTCTGATGTCTATCTGCTCAAACTATATTCTCAGCAATTGTTACACTGAAAAAATATAATTGCATGTATTGACTACTAATTCTGAATAAATTTCAATAGATATTTGATCAGCACTTATTCACTGCTCTGTAAGTTCTAGTCTTTCACCCTGATAGCTCATGAAAGAAACCGCCACTAGGTTTAATTACTTTTTTCCCATCATGCAGAACATTTTCTTCAGGCATATCAACCATAAAACACTTATAATCTTTCTGAGGAAATGCACTGAACTGGTAGAGTTTGAGATGCCATAATAGCATTTTTTTCCCCTTATCTGGAGGTTATGTTGAATTCTGTAAAGAATCCTGAAGCTTTGCAATTCTTTTGCCCAGTAGAGGGAATTGGGGGGGAGGGGGTCGGTGAACATATATGTATATTAATTGTTCTATGCTAATGTCAAAGAGGACAGGTCCACACTGAAAGGAATATTTGAGCTGAGTTTGATCTTAATTCTTTTTATAGATTCTAATTGATCTGGTTCTGAAGCAATTACTTGACAAGGACATAGAAAATCATAAAAGAGAAGCTCAGCTAATGACAGTATAAAGACACTTCTGATAAGTGGTCAGAAATATGATCAAGGGCGATTTGGGTTGCTTTAATCACTCTATATGGGTCTCTGAATTGCATTAATGATGGTCCCATTCGTGTGTTATTAAGCCTCATTTTATACAGGCAAGTGCATGCCAAGAATGTAATGACATTTGAGCAAAAATATTAAATGTATAGTGGTTAAATTTTCTAATTCTATTTTATATTATTTGTAATTGGCAACCAGCTTTAAAAGTCTCTAAAATTTATATTCTTACTGCTTTTAGAAACTGCCTTAAACATTTGAAATCTAAGAAATAAAACTCATATAAATACCTCTTTTCTTATAAGTTGATCAATCAAAATAGAATAGATTAACCCCATATCATTATTAAATATCTAGCACTGTTATTTTGAACATCCTTAACCAGAAAATCTTTCTATATGGTTGCATATTATATTAGCCAGGATAATAATTCCTAGCTGGTCTTCAAGACAGCCACAAAATCTTAGTTCATTAATACAATAAAAGTATCTCTCATTTACATTTTAGTCCAACACATTTAAGATGTGTCTACAGTGTTGCTCTTCTTCAAGAAGGATCCAGAGATCCAGGCTACCTGTATCTGAGGCTCTGTCATCTCCTATTCTGTCTCAGAATTCTCCACTGGATCCTCTGTGTACAGTTGTCCAGTGAACAATGACAGCCTATGACAGAAACTAAATCATGTATGATGTCCAAGTCTATGTGGTAAAAACCTTCTACCCACAGTTCTTTGGCCAAGTCACATTTCAAGAAAGAAATCACAAGAGGACTGCAATTATGGGGAGTATTGTCTCCCATGTACCCAAAATGAAGACATGGATTAGTGAGAAATCACTCGATCTCTGTTACACGTATCTATTTAGGCTGACTCTCCCCTTTTTTTAACCAGAAAAATTGGATTCAAGCTTATTTACTCACTCAGAGAATATATTAAATATGGCAAGAAAACACAGTTCTAAGCCATAGGTGCTAGGGATACAATTGAATAATGTCAAAAAGCTCTCTTGCCCTCATGGCGCTTATATTTTAGTGGAGGGAGACAGCAAATATGGGACGAATAAAAAGTTGTATAACTACAATTAGATTAGTGCTCTGAGGGTAGTAAGTAAGGTAGGGTAATATTTTCTAGATTCTACAGGGGATAATTTAGATGGAGGAATCTCCAACAGAATATTTTTCAACAGAAACGTATAGTACAAACTGATGCTTTTGAAAGGAGACCAGGGAAAAGCACACCAAGCAAAGGGAACAGCAAGCACAGAAACCTCTAAACAAAAAGAGCTTGACGTGGGTAAGGTGCCCAAAACAGGCCAGTGTGGCAGAAACATAATGAGCAAGGATAAGAGAAGTAAGAGATCTCAATGAGGAGTCAGGGAAGAAATTCGGAGTCTTGCAGACAACAGAGAGGTTTTTGTTTCATTCTAAATATGGTAGCATCTTGGAGTCCTGGATTCCAGGCTCTTTAACCATACCTTAGTTGTATAATGTTAGCCAGTTTTTGCTTTGGATATCAAGGGAAAATAATTAATCTTTCCACCTGGCAATAATTTTTTAAAAATTCTTTTGCCCTGACAATATTTTTAAAGTATATTTGTTTATCATAATAGGCATAATATTAAAAATTAGTATTATTTTTTTAAGAAATGGAATGGCCTCATTAAATGTTTTCTTTTTATAATACTATACAGTTATCAGGGAGAGGGCTATACTGAACTTTCAGGCTATCTGAAATTGCATGGTGTTTTTCACATGTGAGAAGCCATTTCCTCATCCTTTAGTAGAGGAGAAATATCCTATCAGCCTCTTCCCAAAATTTAGGCTTCGTAATTACATATAAAATAAATGTGTATATAATTTTATAGTATTACATCCCTTTCTAACTCTTGGATTTTAAAATTTCACACTACATGTGGATTTTCCCCATTTTGTTAATATAATTGACATTTAAAAAGGTGCAAGTTTAAGGTGTACAATGCATTGCTTTAATACACTTATATATTACAAAATGGTTACTAACAGCATTAGCTAACACCAGCATCACCTCACCTAATTACTAGTTGATTTTGTGGTGACAACATTTTAAGATGCACTTTCATAGCAACTTTGAAGTATATAATACAATATTATGAACTATAGTAACCATGCTGTACATTGGATCCCCAGAATTTGTTCATCTTATTACTGGATGTTTATATCCTTTGATCAATATCGGCCTTTCCCCCAATCCCCTAGCCCCTGGTAACACCATTCTACTCTCTGTTTCTGTGACTTTGGCTTTTTTAGATTCCACATATAAGTGATATCACACAGTATCTATATTTTCCTGTCTGACTTACTTCACTTAGCATAATGCCTCAGGTCCATTCATGTTGTTGTAAATGGCAGGATATCCTTCTTTATCATGGCTGTGTGTGTGTGTGTTTTCTTTATCCATTCATACACTGACAGACATTTAGGCTGTTTCCATATCTTGGCTATTGTGAATAATGCTGCCATGAACATAAAAGTGTACATTTCTCTTTGATTTGTTCTCATTTCCTTTGGATTTATATCCAGAAATGGAATTGTTGAATCATACGTAGTTCTATTTTTAATTTTTTGAGGAAACTCCATATTGTTTTTCATAGTGGCTGCACCAATTTACATTCCTACCAACAGGGTACAAGGGTTCCCTTTTCTCTACATCTTCACCAACAATTGTTCTCGTATTTTTGATGACAGCCAGCCTAACAAGTGTAAGGTGATATCTCATTATGGTTTTGATTTGTATTTCCCTGATGATTAGTGATGATGAGCACCTTTTCCTGTACTCGTTGCCCATTTGTATGTCTTCTTTGGAAAAATGTCTGTTCAGTTCCTCTGCCCATTTTTTAATTGGATTGTTTTTTGGCTATTGAGTTGTATGAGTTCTTTATATATTTCAGATATTAACTCCTTATCAGATATGTGATTTGCAGCCTTATAATAGCATTCATGAGGAAATTAAAATGTGTATACATCATGTGATTCTAAACTTGAGGAACTGTATGCTTTTTATTGTTAAACCAATTAAATTTAAACTTCTATTTTACTTTTCATTGGCACTTAAAATTGTAACAAAAATCTATTCCTTCAGATACAAAATAATGTATTCCTTTGAATAGTTCTTAAACTTTAAATTTTAATGAGCTTTCTACATTTTGTCCAAATGTGTTATTTACCCTTGATTTAAATTTCAACTCACTTTATGACTCTAACGAGATGCATACAAAAGTCACCATCAATTCATATTAGAAATTCCCCACATCTCTTTACACTGATTTCCAAAATAAGTAGCATCAGCCTCCCCGAGCTATAATGCTAATTTTTATTGATGAATACTATCAGGAAATTAGAAAACAATGCATTCTCATTTTCATTTTGAAAATTGTATAAAGTAAAATAATGAGCATGCTGGTAGTATACTGTTATATTATGCTAAAAAATTCCAAGAATATATTATTAGAATATTTTGTATATACCAATAATTTTCAAACTAAATGCAGAAAAAGAATAACAAATTGTTTGTAGAGAAAAATCATCTTAATATTCTCTTTTCCTAAACTTCATATTTATTTAATATATAGGTAAAAATTAATTAGAAAGTGTGGTAGGTAGTTTCTAAATATAGTGATATTATTTAACATATTTTCCATAAGTATTACTACAAATATTTTACTATCGCCCTTCTTTTAAATATTTGTATACACTGTTAAATATTTGTGCATATATTCACTTTTGAAGATTTTATTTTTCACTTTTGCTATGTTATTCTATTACATTTATTCAAACAAAATTTATGGTGTTGGAATTTTATTTTAAGGTAATTTTTCATTGGTGATCATATAAAATAATTTTCAATTTCCAGAAAATATTTCCCCATATAGATTAAAATATATTTACTTACCAATTGATTTTTATGAATAAAAAGTGGAAAGCTGTGAATGAAACAACAGATGGCTTTGAGTTTATTCTTAAAGTAACTCTGGTTTGATTTCTTAGTGAATTTTGAGGAAATGACTAAATGAAGGGCATAATCTTTCTTTTGATATTTTATAAAATATTTGAATCAATCCTGACATCTTTTTCTGCTATTTCTCTTCCAAGTGTGATTTGTTGCTGGTCTTTGTAAAGAAATGTAATTGCTTGGGTTTAAAATGATTTGATTTGATTAGTATGCATAAATAATTTAAATGCAAGTATCCTTTCATGGAAACAACATTTAAGTAAAAATTAGAGAAATATGGCTTGGGGAATAATTATTGTCATATGAATGAAACCGAATAAAAAATGAGAGAAGGAATCTCTTTGTCAGCCTAACTCATAATTTTAATACTGGGCATTAGTATTCATTGGACTTGAGCTGCTAAATAATTGGAGATAAATTGAAAGGATTTATATTTTAGAAAATAATATCAGTAAAGTGACAACACACAATAACATGAAATGAATAACCAAATTCCAGAAAATATTTTGGTGCCTCTTTTTGGGTTCAGATATTAGAAAATGTAAAAATGCTTCTCCACAACTACCTGCTTGTTTATTTGAATAGAGCAGTGAACTGGTTTCCCCTAAAAAAAAGATGAGGTATTTAAAATCTCATTAATTGGAGAATTGAATTAGCAACAATATTGTAGAGCACTATAGGAAAAAAAAAACCAACAATACCAAAAGTCATTTAAATGACATCTGGTATTTATAAGTTAAAACAATATAAATCTGATTTTTATAGCTTTTATTATAAAACCCTACTAATAGTTACTAACAATATGAAAGAATACTAATAGAGTTTATCACTAAGGAACAACTGCATAGGTGTATCAGTCTTGGTTGTACTATGGTAGTAGCACCAGAATCTTCATAATTTTAAACAACAATTAATTTCTCAACTAGTCTACATGTTTATCACAGGTTTTCAGATGGTAAGGGGGTTTCTGCTTATCATAATCACTCAGGACTCAAGGCTGATGAAAGAGCCACTGTGGGTGCCAATTACTATACCAGAGGAGAGTAGAGCTGAAGGTTCTCACACTTGCAAATAAATGTTTGACTTACATGTAACAAACAACCAGAACTAATTTTGTGCCCTCCTCCTATCCTACCCATCTAAAAAGTGACCAGAATGTATAAATCTACTTTGTCCTTGAGATTAAGAGCTGAAATATTTTTTGAATCAGTACTAGCTACCACCCCAAATGCTCCAAACAGGTAGCCTTCAACACCAACCCGCTCCTATATTACAATGCAATGTTAATACAAAGGTAGAGAGGCAATTCAGCATCCTGAAATTATCCATGAGATCAAACAGACCATATGAGATACTGGGTGGGAATCTGGTAGTAGAATTTAAAGACAGACCAAAGAAAAGGGTTCGGGTAAATGTACACATTAGTAAATATAGGTATATATAATTGAGAACCATGTAGCATATGGCTGTTTTACCAGTCCTTTCTAAATAGTTGATTTCAATACACAAGAATCTGTTAAAAATGTCATAAGCTTTTTGTTTTGGGTGACTTGAACTGGGAATGCAGCAGCTGTGGCAGTCCGTGGCTTATATGTCTCTTTTAAGAATGTGTTACAGAATTAAGTTCTGAGGAATGAAAGAGTCAAGCGGAAATTAACCCAACAATCCTCCCACCCTCCATTGGTCAACAGTTGCCAGGGATGTGTTAATACCATGCACTTTCAGGTTTGCCCTCCCATGGGTGCTAAGGCAGTGTCCCAAAGTCTGTCTATCAGAGAGGCCCTGGGCAGAGAGTCAAACATAAAGCAATGTTTCTGAAGGGCTCTTCAGTCAAATTACAAATGTTCCAAGCTGGTATTCTCAAAACTGATTCATGTAGAAGGTGATCTGAAGTGATCTGGGGCAGGATATGTGATGTATCCAGTTAAGGACCACTATTAGTGTTAGCTATTGTAAGCCAGATGTTCAGCTCCTTCACTGAGTCTTCAGTTTTTCTAATGTGAATTTCTTCTAGTACATGTTTTAAAATGAGGCACCATATCACATTTATTTTGAATTGTCCATTTAGATATTGCTTCTCGTTTTTATATTCCCCTTTTCTCAACTCTTTTTCTGCCTGTGCCTTAATTAATGCTTTTCTTGGAACTCCTGGACACCATCTCCCTATATATGCTACTCTTTCAGTGTGAGTGAAGGGGTTGATGTAGAACAAGCTGGACTTTCCTTGCCTGCTCTCTTTATTCTTCACAATACTAACAGGCAATTGCATCAAACTTAACTGAATGATTAGAGATAATTAAAACAAAACAACAAAGAAAAACAATTACAATATAGGAGTCAAAATGTTATAGCTGTGTGCTAAGTATAACATTTTCCAAATCTAGGGGAAAAAGCCTCCAGAAACTTTGACAGGTTGTTATTGCCAGGTTACCAATGGTGCTAACCAGGCTTCCTTAACCTAGGTCTCTCTTTCCCAAATTCTACTCATTCTAATCACTGTTTTTCAGATTTCCACCTACCAGTGGTGATATTGATATTGCCCCAAGATCCAATTTCCTAATATATATAATTTTCATATACTCAATACACAAATATACTTAACATGGTTCCCTAAATTTTACACATTCAGCTTTGAATAACATCTCAAAGACCTTCAGTGATGGGCAATGACACAACAACTATATTTAGGAGGAATGAATCTCGAAGCTTGAGGTCCTTGAAGATACACACACACACACACACAGAAGCCCCAAAATTCATAGAAGATAAATATTTTCCTTCTAGCTCATAATTGACAAGGTTCTTCTTTTATTGATGTCCTTTTTTCAATTATTAATTTTGTTTTTTCTTTCCTTCATTACCTGTTTTCAAATCATGCACCTGTTGGTCTGCTCTAAAGGATATAAAGGACTATCATTACAGGTAAAATATAATAACCTCTACTCACCTACACAAAGTTCTGGCCAAAGACTAAATCTTCCAGGAAGCATTTCAACAAATTATTTGCTGAGGTTCCTTACCCTGTTAAGATTAGGAAGGGAAATAATTTTTTCTAGTTATACCATATTTTTCAGTTAAATACTTTCAAGATTATTAAATAATATATTTTTGTTAATTGTTAATAATATATTATTGCCTTTAGAATGCACACAGGCTCCATATGGTAAGCTAAAATGTCCTCCATTGTAACGCCTGTTCACATTCCCAACATCATCTGGTTGCAGGCTTCCCTAACTCAGCACTCATCCAGTTCAGTGAACATTCAGAGTCTTCAACTGTGGCTTGTGCTACCTCCGGGTGTTTGAAATTGCTTGCTCTCCTGCCTTCAGAGTTTTTGCTCCAGATACTTGCATGTCTTCTCCCTAGAAGAGCATCAGCTCAAATATTAGCCCTCAGGGAGTCCTGCCCAAGACACCAAGCTAAAGCTATGATTCTCCCTTCCCCTTCCCCAATATCATTACACTCTTATTTTCTTCATGACACTTATTACTATCTAATATATTGTTATTATTATTATTCAGTGGTTTGACTTAAATCATTTCTTTCCTGCCACTACAGTGTAATTTCCCTTAGCACAATGTTTTTCTCCTTCTTTCTGTGTGGCATTTGTAAGCACTGAATGTTTATTGAATAATAAATATTGTCATTACTATAATTATTGGTACTTTACATGAAATAGTTATGGAATTTCAGTACTCCAATACAACTTCTACTTAATTGAAATAGTAACATACAGAGTTAGATGAATTTGAGCACCTAATAATTTTAAGCATAGAGTATATTTAAAGAACTAGAATTTAGTTGATCAGGATATTATAGTAATTATCAACCAAATCTTTCCCTTGAAACAAGTTACAGGAAAATGTTGTGTACTACATCTTTTATTCTACTGACATTAATGTTTTTGGTCCTTACCAGGGCTCAAGGAGGGGGCTCTTGAAGGATGTGTTTTATTTGTGACACACTGTGATTCTTTTTAAATATGGTATTTTTAGGATTGCAGAAATTACCCTTTACTTTTGTAGAAAAAAACATGGATTAGGAACCTTATGAGACCTCTCTTGCCATAGATACAGGAAATTCTAAGTCCCTCAGGATTTGAACTACATGATTACAAGTTTCCTTTCCTCTCAAATTTATATGAGCATAAAAAGTCATTATTTGTTATCCAGCATGTGACATAACTAACTGTAATATTGCCAAATAACAAGTGTCACTCTCCCCTAGGGAAATGCACCCTTGAATCATAAAGTAGAAGAAGCAAGGTAATTTGTGGGTCTCAAAAGTTTTATAGAAATTGCAATATTGATGCAGTTGCTTTGCCTTTCCTGTTTCCTGTTTCCCTTTTCTATTTCTCATGGTGGTTTACTCTGAAATGTTCACTTTTCCCTATTCACCTTGATGACACGTATCACTTCTTTAGCACATCACAGATTAGGTATACAACTGATGTTTTTTTTGCTGACTTGAAACGATTCTCTTCTGTGATTTCTAAGTGGCTTAATCTTAGGCACCTTTATTCTTGACCTTTATTAATTCTAAGTATTAAAGACACAATATTTTATCTTAGTTCTGGCAGAATCCTTAGCTCAAAATCTTTAGCTGTGTGTATGGGGGAGTGAGGATGGAGTTCAAATAACTATTAAGGATGAGGGCCATTCATATAACCGTTTTAAAGAAACTATACTGAAGTACAATTTACATACCATAAAATTTACCCATTTCATTGAAATTCAATGTTTTTAGTAAATGTACAGTGCTGTGCAACCTTCAGCACAATCTAGTTTTAGAACTTTGTGGTCAGTCCTGTCTTAGTCCATTCGAGCTGCTATAGCAATACCATAAACTATGTGGCTTAATAACGACAAACATTTATTTTTCAAAGTTCTGGAGGCTAGGAAATCTAAGATCAAGGTGAAGACAGATTTAGTGTCTGATGAGGGTATGTTTCTTAAATGGCCATCTTTTCACTATAATCTCACAGGGTGGAAGGGGCTAGGGAACTCTGTGTGGTCTCTTTTATAAGAATAATAATCCCATTCATGATGGTTCCACCCTCACGACCTAAGCACCTTCCAAAGGCACACCTCCTAATACCACCTCCTGGGCATTAGAATTTCAATATATGAATTTTGGGGGAACACAAACAACAGGAAATCCAATGTCTGTCACCAGCCCCAGGCTAGTTATCATTATTTTTTCTGCCTCTATAGTACTGCCTTTTTTCCACGAATGCTTTTTTTTTCTGTGTTAAGCCTGGCTTCCTAGGTGTCACCTCTGTGCCATCAGAGCATAGCTGTCAGTCAGTGATTGGTTTGAGGTTGTTCTTGAACATCTTGAGTCAATAAAGTTTCTACCCATTACTAATGGATCTATGTGAAAACTGGGTGATCCATTCAATGCTTAGACAGCTTACAAGTCTATCTCAGATTTTTCTTTCTGCTGGGCTTTTTTGTTTCTCATCTGTAGGTGTTCAAGGCTTTGTGTTCAGCCTAGGGTAGGTAGATAGCTAGAGTCATATTTAGTTTCTGCTGTAGTAAACATAGACTTGAGTATGTATGCAGCTTTCCAGACATCATGTATGTATGGAAACTTATCAATGCCCACAATAGCTATATCATTCTTCAGATCTTTCTGTTAAATATCTGGCTAGTCTGTTGGTTTGTTGTCTGTTCCAACAGTATCACAACCATAGATTAGCTGTGATGTTGGCCTTCCTCAAATATTTGTCACTGAGTTGAGGGTTCTTTTCAACATCACTCTTGGACATGGAAATTTTGTACACACTGCTCCAAATCAGGTAGCCCCAGAAAAGCTTCTAGTTTTTATGGCTTGCCCAGTCTTCATAAAACTACGATGTCAACATCAGAAAACTTGGGAGACCTTCAAGATGGTGGAGGAGTAAGATGTGGAGATCACCTTCCTCCCCACAAATACATCAGAAATACATCTACACGTGGAACAGCTCCTACAGAACACCTACTGAACGCTGGCAGAAGGCCTCAGACCTCCCAAAAGGCAAGAAACTCCCCACGCACCTGGGCAGGGCAAAAGTAAAGAAGAAAAAACAGAGACAAAAGAATAGGGATGGGACCTGCAGCTCTGGGAGGGAGCTGTGAAGGAGGAAAAGTTTCCACATGCTAGGAAACCCCTTCACAGGTAGAGACGGGAGGTGGGCTGTGGGGAAACTTCACAGCCACGGAGGAGAGTGCAGCAACAGAGGTGCAGAGGGCAAAGCAGAGAGATTCCCGCACAGAGGATCGGTGCCGACCTGCACTCACCAGCCCAAGAGGCTTGTCTGCTCACCTGCCGGGGCAGGCGGGGGCTGGGAGCTGAGGGTCGGGCTTTGGAGGTCGGATCCCAGGGAGAGGACTGGGGTTGGCTGCGTGAACACAGCCTGAAGGGGGATAGTGTGGCACAGCTAGCCAGGAGGGAGTCTGAGAAAAAGTCTGGACCTGCTGAAGAGGCAAGAGGCCATTGTTTCGGGGTGCACGAGGAGAGGGGATTCCTGCTCCATGAGCCCACAGAAGGCAGAGCACCACCTAAGCAAGCTCCAGAGATGGGCATGACCCGCGGCTATCAGCCCAGACTCCAGAGATGGGCATGAAATGCTAATGCTGCCACCACTGGCACCAAGAATCCTTTGTGCAAGCACAGGTCACTACCCACACCCCCGCCCCCAGAAGCCTGTGCAGCCCGCCACTGCCAGGGTCCCGAGATCCAGGGACAACTTTCCCAGGAGAACACACCGCTCGTCTCAGGCTGTTGCAATGTTACATCAGCCTCTGCCACCACAGGCTCGCCCCACCTTCCAATTATGACTACCATACCCCTCCCTCCCCCTGACCTGAGTGAGCCAGAGCCCCCTAATCAACCACTGCTTTAACCCCGTCCTGTTTGGGTGGGAACAGATGCCTGAGGGTGACCTACACGCAGAGGCAGGGCCAAAACCAAAGCTGAACCCCAGGAGCCATGCAAACAAAGAAGAGAAAGGGAAACTTCTTCGTGTAGCCTTAGGAGCAGCAGATTAAATCCCAACAATTAACTTGAGGAATTCTGAATCTGTGGAATACCTGAATAGACAACAAATCAACCCAAAATTGAGGCAGTGTACTGTGGGAGCAAGTGTAGACTTGGGGTTCTTACTGCATCTGATTTGTTTCTGGTTTTTATGTTTGTATTACTTTAGTTTTTTGTGCTTGTTATCATTGGTGGATTTGTTTATTGGTTTGGTTGCTCTCTTCTTTTTTTTTATTTTATTATATTTTTAAATTTTCTTCCTCTTTTCTCTTTTTGTGAGTGTGTATGTGTATGTTTCCTCGTGTGATTTTTGTCTACTTAGTTTTGCTTTTACCATTTGACTTGAGGTTCTATCTGCTCATTTTTTTTTCTTTTTTTTCTTCCAAGTCGTGTGGCTGGCAGGGTCATGGTGCTCGAGGTGTCAGGCCTAAGTCCTGAGGTGAGAGATCTGAGTCCAGGATATTGGACCACCAGAGACCTTCTGGCCCCATGTAATATCAATCAGTGAGAGCTCTCCCAGAGATCTCCAACTCAATGCTAAGACCCAGCTCCACCCAATGGCCATCAAACTCCAGTGCTGGATGCCCCATGCCAAACAACTAGCAAGACAGGAACACAACCCCACCCAATAGCAGACAGGCTGCCTAAAGTCATACTAAGTCCACAGACACCTCAAAACACACCACTGGATGCATCCCTGCCCACCAGAAGGACAAGGTCCAGCCTCATCCAGCAGAACACAGGCACCAGACCCCTCCACCAGGAAGTCTATACACAACATACTGAACCAGCCTTACCCACGGGGTGCAGACACCAAAACAATGGGAACTACAAACCTGCAGCCTGCAAAAAGGAGACCCCAAACACAGTAAGTTAAACAAAATGAGAAGACAGAGAAATATGGAACAGATGAAGGAGCAAGGTAAAAACCCACCAGACAAAACAAATGAAGAGGAAATAGGCAGTCTACCTAAAAAAGAATTCAGAGGAATGATAATAAAGATGATCCAAAATCTTGGAAATAGAATGGAGAAAATACAAGAAATGTTAAACAAGGACCTAGAAGAACTAAAGAGCAAACAAACAACGACCAATAAATGAAATTAAAAATTCTCTGGAAGGAATCAATAGCAGAATAACTGGGGCAGAAGAACAGATAAGTAACCTGGATGATAAAATAGTGGAAATAAGTGCTGAAGAGCAGAATAAAGAAAAACCAATGAAAAGAATTGAGGACAGTCTCTGAGACCTCTGGGGAAATATTAAATGCACCAATATTCGAATTATAGGGGTTCCAGAAGAAGAAGAGAAAAGGAAAGGGTCTGAGAAAATATTTGAAGAGATTATAGTTGAAAACTTCCCTAACA
>NW_021703777.1:127766827-127773625 GCF_005190385.1 Monodon monoceros
GACATATTTAAAGTGATGAAAGGGAAAAACCTACAACCAAGATTACTCTACCCAGCAAGGATCTCATTCAGATTCGATGGAGAAATTAAAACCTTTACAGACAAGCAAAAGCTAAGAGAATTCAGCACCACCAAACCAGCTTTACAACAAATGCTAAAGGAACTTATCTAGGCAGGGAACACAAGAGAACAAAAAGACCTACAATAACAAACCCAAAAACAATTAAGAAAATGGGAATAGGAACATACATATTGATAATTACCTTAAATGTAAATGGATTAAATGCTCCCACCAAAAGACACAGACTGGCTGAATGGATACAAAAACAAGATCCATATATATGCTGTCTACAAGAGACCCACTTCAGACCTAGGGAAACATACAGACTGAAAGTGAGGGGATGGAAAAAATATTCCATGTAAATGGAAATCAAAAGAAAGCTGGAGTAGCAATATTCGTATCACACAAAAGAGACTTTAAAATGAAGACTATTACAAGAGACAAAGAAGGACACTACATAATGATCAAGGGATTGATCCAAGAAGAAGATATAACAATTGTAAATATTAATGCAGCCAACATAGGAGCACCTCAATATATAAGGCAAATACTAACAGACATAAAAGGGGAAATCGACAGTAATACATTCATAGTAGGGGACTTAAACACCCCACTTTCACCAAAGGACAGATCATCCAAAATGAAAATAAATAAGGAAACACAAGTTTTAAATGATACATTAAACAAGATGGACTTAATTGATATTTATAGGACATCCAAAAACAAGAGAATACACATTTTTCTCAAGTGCTCATGGAACATTCTCCAGGGTAGATCATATCTTGGGTCACAAATCAAGCCTTGGTAAATTTAAGAAAATTGAAATTGTATCAAGTATCTTTTCCAACCACAATGCTATGAGACTACATATCAATTACAGGAAAAAATCTGTAAAAAATACAATCACATGGAGGCTAAACAATACACTACTTAATAACCAAGAGATCACTGAAGAAATCAAAGAGGAAATCAAAAACTACCTAGAAACAAATGACAGTGAAAATACGATGACCCAAAACCTATGGGATGCACCAAAAGCAGTTCTAAGAGGGGAGTTTATAGCAATAAAATCCTACCTCAAGAAACATGAAAAATCCCAAATAAAGAAACTGAACCTTACACCTAAAGCAATTACAGAAAGAAGAACAAAAAATCCCCAAAGCTAGCAGAAGGAAATAAATCATAAAGATTGGATCAGAAAGAAATGAAGTAAACAATAGCAAAGATCAATAAAACTAAAAGCTTGTTCTTTGAGAAGGTAAACAAAATTGATAAACCATTCGCCAGACTCGTCAAGAGAAAAAAGGGAGAAGACTCAAATCAACAGAATTAGAAATGAAAAAGGAGAAGTAACAACTGACACTGCAGAAATAGGAAAGGTCATGAGAGATTACTACAAGCAAGTATATGCCAATAAAATGGACAACCTGGAAGAAATAGACAAATTCTTAGAAAAGTATAACCTTCCAACACTGAACCATGAAGAAACATAAAATATGAACAGACCAATCACAAACACTTAAATTGAAACTGTGATTAAAAATCTTCCAACAAAGAAAAGCCCAGGACCAGATGGCTTCACAGGCGAATTTTATCAAATATTTAGAGAATGGCTAACACCTATCTTTCTCAAACTCGTCCAAAATATAGCAGAAGGAGGAAAACTCCCAAACTCATTCTACAAGGGCACCATCACGCTGACACCAAAGCCAGGCAAAGATGTCACCAAAAAGGAAACTGCAGGCCAATAAAACACTGATGAACATAGAGGCAAAAAACCTCAACAAAATACTAGCAAACAGAATCCAACAGCACATTAAAAGGATCACACACCATGATCAAGTGGGGTTTATCCCAGGAATGCCAGGATTCTTCCATACACACAAATCAATAATGTGATAAACTATATTAACAAATTCAAGTATAAAAACCATATGATCATCTCAATAGATGCAGAAAAAGCTTTTGACAAAATTCAACACCCATTTATGATAAAAACCCTCCAGAAAGTAGGCATCGAGGGAAATTACCTCAACATAATAAAGGCCATATATTACAAATGCACAGCCAACATCGTTCCCAATGGTGAAAAACTGAAAGCATTTCTTCTAAGATCAGGAACAAGACAAGGCTGCCCACTCTCACCACTATTATTCAACATAGTTTTGGAAGTTTTAGTCACGGCAATCAGAGAAGAAAAAGAAATAAAAGGAATCCAAATTGGAAAAGAAGAAGTAAAGCTATCACTGTTTGCAGATGACATGATACTGTACCTAGAGAAACCTAAAGATGCTACCAGAAAACTACTAGAGCTAATCAATGAATTTGGTAAAGTAGCAGGATACAAAATTAATGCACAGAAATCTCTTGCATTCCTATACACTAATGATGAAAAATCAAAAAACAAATTAAGGAAACACTCCCATTTACCATTGCAACAAAAAGAACAAAATACCTAGGAATAAGCCTACTTAAGGAGACAAAAGACCTGTCTTTTCTGTTATGCGGAAAAGTATAAGACACTGATGAAAGAAATTAAAGATGATACAAACAGATGGAAACATACACCATGTTCTTGGATTGGAAGAATCAACATTGTGAAAATGACTCTACTACCCAAAGCAATCTACAGATTCAATGCAATCCCTATCAAACTACCAATGCATTTTTCACAAAACTAGAATAAAAAAATTTACAATTTATATGGAAACACGGAAGACCCCGAACAGGCAAAGCAATCTTGATTAAGAAAAACAGAGCTGGAAAAATCAGGCTCCCTGACTTCAGACTATACTACAAAGCTACAGTAATCAAGACAGTATGGTACTGGCACAAAACCCAATTTAGATCAATGGAACAGGATAGAAATCCAAGAGATAAACCCACGCACATATGGTCACCTTATCTTTGATAAAGGAGGCAAGAATATACAATGGAGAAAAGACAGCCTCTTCAGTAAGTGGTGCTGGGAAAATTGGACAGCTACATGTAAAAGAATGAAATTAGAACACTCCCTAACACCATACACAAAAATAAACTCAAAGTGGATTAAAGACCTAAATGTAAGGCCAGACACTATAAAACTCTTAGAGGAAAACATAGGCAGAACACTCTTAGACATAAATCGCAGCAAGACCTTTTTTGATCCACCTCCTAGAGAAATGAAAATAAAACCAAAAATAAACAAATGGGACCTAATGAAACTCAAAATCTTTTGCACAGAAAAGGAAACCATAAACAAGATGAAAAGACAACCCTCAGAATGGGAGAAAATATTTGCAAACAAAGCAACTAACAAAGGATTAATCTCCAAAATCTATAAGCAGCTCATGTAGCTCAATATCAAAAACAACAAACAACCCAATCCAAAAATGGGTGGAAGACCTAAATAGATATTTCTCCAAAGAGGACATACAGATTGCCAACAAACACATGAAAGGATGCTCAGTATCACTAATCATTAGAGAAATGCAAATCAAAACCACAATAAGGTATCTCCTCACACCGGTCAGAATGGCCATCATCAAAAAATCTACAAACAATAAATGCTGGAGAGGGTGTAGAGAAAAGGGAACCCTCTTGCCCTGTTGGTGGGAATGTAAATTGATACAGCCACTATGGAGAACAGTATGAAGATTCCTTAAAAAACTAAAAATAGAACCACCATAATCCCAGCAATCCCACTACTGGGCATATACCCTGAAAAAACCATAAATCAAAGTGAGACATGTAGCACAATGTTCAATGCAGCACTATTTACAATAGCCAGGACATGGAAGTAACCTAAGTGTCCATGGACAGATGAATGGATAAAGAAGATGAGGCACATATATACAATGAAATATTACTCAGCCATAAAAAGAAATGAAACTGAGTTATTTGTAGTGATGTAGATGGACCTAGAGTCTGTCATGTAAAGTGAAGTAAGTGAGAAAGAGAAAAACAAATACCATATGCTAACACATATATATGGAATCAAAAACAAAAATGGTTCTGATGAACCTAGGGGCAGGAGAAGCATAAAGACTCAGGTGTAGAGAATGGACTTGAGGACACGGGGAGGGGGAAGGGTAAACTGGGACGAAGTGAGAGAGTGGCATGGACGTATATACACTACCAAATGTAAAATAGATAGCTAGTGGGAAGCAGCCACATAACACAGGGAGATCAGCTAGGTACTTTATGACCACCTAGAGGGGTGGGATAGGGAGGGTGGGTGGGAGGGAGATTCAAGAGGGATGAGATATGGGGATATATGTATACGTATAGCTGATTCACTTTGTTATACAGCACAACATTGTAAAGCAATTATAATTCAATAAAGGCGTTAAAAAAATTAGAAAAAAACCCCTACAATGTCGATGTAGCTGGGAGGGAGGTGAACTTGACTGCAATAAAACACCACAGATTGCCACCGTTTCTACCACTGTTTAGTAATTTTCCTTGAATAATCACTTCTCAATTTGCTCTGTGCCTTTGGGTGATTTCCAGAATCCTGACAGGGATTTTTTTTGACAATGCTGTCCAGTTTCATCATTAATTTTTAGGAAAAGAGAATTTGCTAAGCTCCTTACGCTATCATTTCAGAAGTCCTAACTTCTTTAACATATTTGAAAATATCCTTTATGTAATTTTGATATAACAACTACTGTTATACAATAATATGCAATGAACAAAATGTTTAACAAATCGGATAAAGAACTGAGGTACAATCTTCAATATATTATTAGGTATTCATACATAACTATCTTTTTAAAAATAAACCAAATAATCACTAATGCAAATCATCAATTCTAACTCCTTTTTTACTAAAAATTTTTTTGAAAAGGCAACATGTAAATTAAGAAATAATATATTTCTAACCCAATAGATTTCAAAATGATAGAGAATTATCACTATTTCTTCTTTGTTAATAATTATTTTTGTTCTATCAAATCTCATTTAAAGTTACTATACTGTTTTTCTACTGGATTCATTCCATATGTTTAACAAATAACTTATTTTAACATAGAGCAAGATTTCCACAAACAAACCAATGCATTTATTTTGATAACTTTCTTTGTCAGAAACATCATAATGAAAAAATGTGAATATCATGAATGAAATGGAAGTGCATTTTATGAAGTCAAAGTCAAAATGGAAGGAGACTGTGATGGTTAATTTTGTGTGTCAACTTGTCTGGATTGGTAATTATTTATTTGGTCAAACAATAGTCTAGATGTTCCTGTAAAGATACCTTTTAGATATGATTAGCATTTTTAATCAGTTGACTTGAGTAAAGCAGATTATCCTCCATAATGTGGATGAGACTTATTCAATCAGTGAAGAACTTAAGAACAAAGAATGAGGTTTCTCAAGGAAGGAATTCTGCTTCCAAACTGCAGCATAGAAATCCTGAGTTTTCAGTTTTCAGACTTAGGACTGCAAGCTCTTACCTGAATCTGTACCCTGTCAACTTGCCATATAAACTTTAGACTTGCCAGACTCTATATTTGCATGCGCCAATTCCTTAAAACAAACCTCTCCTATATAAATATATGTATTATATATAATTAGACATAATGTAATATAGGCATATATTAAATGATATCAAATATAATAATATATGCATATAATATACACTATTAATATACATATATATTAGATCTCCTATATAATAAATTATCTCTCCTATATTATAGAAATAATGTAGATATAATATTAATATGTATTATATAATATCAAATATATTAATATATATTACATGTATATAATATATAACATTAATATACATATATATTAGATCTCCTATTGGTTCTCTTTCTCTAAAGAACCCCAACATAAAAATTATGAAAAAGATATTTATCATCTCTTAAACACTGTTAAATATATACAGCTAAATTTCAGGGATGCCTTAGTGTAAAATTACAAAGAAATCATAGTAACATCTTTTATCTTTTGCCTAGCTGTTTTCATATATTTAATCCTAAATTAATAGACGTTCACACTGATTTTGGCAACCAATACGTTCCCTCCCCTCTGCCTTCTTGTGAAACAAAGATCCCTCTCCGGAACTCCAAAAGGAACAGCTGATACTTAAACATTTGTATTTTATTACTTTGGTAATAAGCATGAATAAGTTATGCAAAAAGAATGGTATTTTCTACAATGCTTAGATAATGCCAAAACAAGATCTTTTGAGTAAATTTCTCAGAGGAAGGTAATTGCATGAACGGAGAAGCACGAGGCCTACCTGTATGTTGCTTTGCTAACTGTGAGGTAAAAGAGTCTGAACGGAGAATTCAGGACAGAAACACCACCCTCTCAGGGTGGGTAACCACCAAATGGCAGCATCACAAGCCTGTTTCACTTGTCAATGAAAAGAGAATGAAAGAAAGGATGGAAGAAATATCCAGAGGTAGAAAGAGACAGCATCCAAGTTGTTTACTCCTTTTCATCATATAGGGAAAGTCCAAAGACAGGAAATAAGAGGAAAAGAAAGAAAGACAAGAAAAAGAAAGAAAGAAAGAAAAGGGGAGAGGGAGGGAGGGAGGGAGGGAGGAAGGAAGGAATGAAGGAAGGAAGGAAGGAAGGAAGGAAGAAGAAAGAAAGAAAGAAAGAAAGAAAGAAAGAAAAAGAAGGAAAGAAGAAAGAAAGGAAGGAAGGAAGGAAGGAAGGAAGGAAGGAAAGAAGAAAGAAAGAAGAAAGAAAGAAAGAAAGAAAGAAAGAAAGAAAGAAAGAAAGAAAGAAAGAAAGAAA